>NW_015387738.1:81735-177573 GCF_001527695.2 Protobothrops mucrosquamatus | reverse complement strand
TTAAGTTATTCATTGAGAATTATAAATCAAATAAACATTTCTACAAGAAAGCATTGATTTTATCCAGCATATTCCAACAGACTGTGTTTCTTCAGCCATTTTGCCTCATGGTCAATTCAAAAATGCTTTCTAAATCCAAAGAAGAAAACAAGATGTAATGAAAATTTGAGAGCAGAACCTAATGTGTATTTCTAAATTGGGAGCAGATTTACACAAGATGAGGAAATCCAAACCACAACAAAGAGGAATTTCCTTTGTATTTCTTATGATGTGAGCAAAATGTAATTAGGTTTTTAAAAAAATGAATCTATAGATCCACATTAGGTCTAGTTGCTACCCTGCGGTTATAATACTTTCTTTAATCAACACACTAATGAAAAAATGTTACAAATAATTGGGGAAGGGGGTTATTGCCTTTTTTGTGGCTTACTTTTGCATTCCTTCTTATAAAGATTAAAAATAATTTAAAATACATTGGGGAAAATTTTGATATAAGGATAATTAGAGGAAGTTGCATATATCTTTTGTGTTTAGAGATCACATTTTACGTTCTTGAACACTTAAAGTGAAGGAAAGATAATGAAAGTTGCAGTTGTCTAACTGTAACCAGCCTTCTCCCATTAGATGAGTACTGTCTGCTGGCAGAGTGAACACATATATTAAAATAAATGAAATCAAGAAACATCTTTTCTTTTGTTTTGTTCTGAGTCTGAAAGGAAATGATTTGCAACATACTTAATACTGAGTCAGTCCAGAGTGCTGTTCACGGGACATTTCCATTAGAGAAAGAGAAGTTTATATTTTGCTGATTTCTTTTTCTTTTTTCCTGTGATTCAAAAGTCCTCCAGATATATAGTGGGTTAAAGGGGGAAAATGTAATAAAAGAAGAATCTCTCAACCCTGCTACATCTCATACACTTTTGCAAATAGAAGTGCCGTTTTGATCCAACTAATTGTATTTTAGAAAACAGATAAACAATCCAAAAGTTCCCAGTGATCAGAGGCTAGAGGCATATTGTAGCAGGCACAAATGACCAACAGAACTTGGGATGATGCCATTCCTGCCTGCATTAGCAGCCACATCATTGTAAAACATTCTAGTTTAAAGCCCTCCCAAAACCAATATTAGGAGAGGAGGGAAAACACCATGTTAAATCTTCTCTAAGTTCTTCAGCTATTGCCTCAGCTGAGGATGCCATGAAGACAATATATAAGTTATTAAACTTGGATATGTTTAGTTAAGGTGAGGCCAATAACAACCAGGAAACCCCTGCTTATTTATTTATTTATTCACTTATTTTATATTGCAACTCTCCTTAGTCCTCTTGGTACACAAAATAAATCACAATACAATATGGAGTAAAATTGCACAGCAATAATCTATAGCTTCCAGCTGGTAAGCTCTAATCAATAAAACCTCTTTTGAACAGCTCTGTTTTTTATGGTCTTTCTAAATCTTGGCAAAGAGGGACCATCTAGATCTCTAGGTGGAAGCTGTTCCACTCTACACTATTAGCAGTGCCAGGAGTGGAGTTGTACCAATGGGTATCATCATATTAAAAAATACATCAACTCAAAGCAAGAAGTGACTTTCTCTAGAAGCTTCGTGTATATGTTAAAAAGTAAGAAAAAGATAGACGAGTTGTACAATACCTCACAATGAAGCAATTGCCAAGCTATCTCTTTTCCCCTGCCCTTGAAATGAGATCACTTGGGAAGGTGTGGAACTGCTATAAAGCAGCATTCTTAATTTTAATAGAGGCAGTCCAGAAGATATCATGGCCAATCATATCAAATACCTCAGAGAGGTCCAAGAAGGCCAGGAGGGAAACATTCCCCCATCTTGGCCCCCAACATAAGTTATCAGTTTCCACAGCCAATGAAACAAATGTGTGTGTGTGTGTTTGTACCATTTCCTGGTCTGCAACCTGAAATATAGTAGGTCAAAGATAATATATTTCTTCTAGGACATTCTGCAACCAGAGCCACAGCTTTCCTCTCAAAGGAAGGAAATAGTGTAATAGTTCTCCAACATCATTCTTTTTCCCTATGAGGCATTGACCAGCCCATCACACACCCTGCGGTTTCTCATTGGAGCCATCAGAATACAGATCCCATTATCATCATCATCATCATCATCATCATCATCATCATCATCATCATCATCATCATCATCATCATCATCATCATATATTGCTTGTGGAATTATTAATACTTATGCTTACTGTATTACTATATGCTTCATATAATAGTAATATAATAATACTATTCTTATTTATTGTTGAAATTTAAGAGTTGGAAAAAATATTGCAGCATCACAAGTACAATTACCTATTTTTGTTCCTGCAATTAAAATCTAGTACTGGCCAGGAACATCTATAGCAAAAGGATGAAACATTCATTGTCATGTTATGTATACTCATGTACGAGTATGCAATGTTATACAAAGGAGTGATTGCTTCTCTAAATTGACCTCTACACTGTATCTTATTTTCATCTATTCTCAAAATAAAAAGAAAAAAAAAACATTATTACAATATTTTCTGATCAACCCAAGCCTAAAATCAATTCTTTTCCACACAAATTATCTTTATTAATTGTTTGTTTTATTCTGATTGAAAGGTCAGTTAGACCTGAAAATGTCATCTAATCCTGGCTAGAAACCATTCATAAAAGTTTTAGAATTAAAATGTAAAGGTTCCTGGTATAATTTTCCTTGTTCATAATTTGCCTGAAATTTGGCTGACGGCATTCACTTAAAAGACGTGCACTTCCAAGTTTCATTTGTCATACAGTACAGAAATGATATAAATATTTCTTTATTTTTTTCATTATAATGAGCAGGGAAAAATAAAGACCAGGATTTTGTTTTCTGGCATTAGTGTGGTATTGTTAGGTGTCTTGCAAAACAGTCAAGTTAGGTTTAATCATATACTTATTTAAAGTGTTATAACAGAATCAAACCCAATATAGCATCTGTTGCTCATCCCTAAAAATGCATCCTCTCTAAATGGCAAAATTATTAAGGCCATGCTTCTAGGTTCAAACGTATGTTATTGCTGACCAATTCATTAATGACTTCATGTCTTAGAGCTGCAACCATGACTCCACTAAGTAAGACATTTGTCAGTGTAGAAAGAAAAATCTTCATCAGGGTCCAATCTAAGCTGGGAATAAACAAAATGGAGACTGCTTTAAAAAAAGGTTTTAGTTTATTGAAGAGGAAAGCCAGACAGAAAGATGACTCTGGGAAAGCTAACCACATGTTGCTGGGAGTGGTGGGTTTTTATACCTTCTGGGGTTCTTGAGGTTGTTTCCTGTTCCAACTTGAGGCTTTGTATTTCCTGTGTCATGTACTTTGACCTGAATCTGAGTGTGCCCTTTTGGTATTGGTGGGTTAATCCTATTATGTCCCCAAAGGTCATGTCTTTTAGAGTTTGGGTGGAGTATGTAGATTTTAGAGGTCTTTGTCTTCCTAATCTCATAGCTTCTAGCTTCCTGGCCCCAATTTTCCTGAATGGATTATTACATCTGCATTTCTAAAAGCTGGTTTCTGCTGAATTTCTTGGCTGGGGGGAGGGAGAAGTTTCTGCCTTTTTAATATTCCCCAAAATATTTCTTTCTCTGAATTTTTCCTACATCAGTTTTTAGCACAGCATCTCATAAAGACAGACTGTCAAAGGGAATATATAATTTTGCTCTCAGGACATGAGGGTAGCCTAGATAGAGGTACATAAACATAAACTGTTTGGACAGGTATCCAGAAACTAGAGAAAAGAGATAGACACTTTGAATTTTCTGTGTATTTTGTGTGGAGATAAAAAGTTACAAAAACTATGTATCGGAACAAATTGAAGCTCACCTTAGCAATGTTAGGATTGTTTCAACTGAAAAATGCCACACGGGGTATGAGAATTGAAGAACTGGCATCAAATATCAAGGTAGCACATCATTTGACAAATTAACTGGGTTAACTTCAAAGGACATACACTGAAAAAGAATTCTATGCCCTACCAAATGCGTAAAATTCATGGTTAATCCCTCCAGAACAAAAATCATACTGAACTAGGTAACTATTGGCTAGGGTTCAGGATTATGACTGTTTTCAATATTCCCCAACCTAAGCCAAGGATGAGAATAACACTCTTATTCAGGGATGACAACATAAATTAAAATTTTCTAGCCTCACCCTTAACCTAGAAATGGTTAGAACTTGTCTGCTGGCTTTACATCATTATTAACAGGTCTCGGTCTTAGTGTTCCCATTCATGAGGGCACATCTGGGGAAATATTACACTTGATTAGACTTTAAAATTACCCAAGCTCTGAATACATGTAGTTTGCAATTTTATTTCTGATTAAAGGTGACCCTAGCAATTATTGACCTAAACATTCACATACCCAAAATACCCAGTGGAATTTTAGAAATCAGATGGAACGGGTCTTTTGCTCCAGCCAGCGTATGCAAGAAGGCCTCCTGATGAATGCATCTTTTTGTACCAGCCTTGGCTGAAAGACATACTGAGGACATCACCTCTCATTGGACTCCTTGATTTTTAGGGAGATGTTTTTTATTTGGAATGATTACGAGAACACTGCTCCATCTCAGCCTTGTCAAATGAGAACCATCTGCTGGTAACATGGAATTGTTCAGAGAAAAGGCTCTTGCAGTTTTTTTGTTTCTTATACATGACCATTCCTGAAGGGTTGGGGATGAGGAAATGGAATAATGTGGTGAAAAAAGGCTAATAAACAGAGTCATTGGAATACAAATATTACCAATTTTAAAGGGGACTGGAAAGCAGTGTAATATTAAAGAAATATCAAAATAGATTTTCTACCCCATTTTTTAAATTATATTCTAATACATTATGCAGACAAAACTGAAACCTGTTTTATGTTCCAGCTATTCAGGGTATTCAAGCAGAAGTGGAAGGATCTTTATTCCAAAGACAGGCTAGAAAGACTAGACTCTGGACTATTTGAGAGCTTTAATTTCTATCCTAACTTGGGTTTAAAGTTCATGGGTATGAGGGCAAATCTTTCTAAATTTTTTAAATTCAGTTTTAAATATTGATCATGAACAAAACATTTAATTTGTTAATGCACACCAAAACCAAAACTGCGGATGGTGGATGTAGCAATGAAATTAAAAGATGCTTGCTCCTTGGGAGGAAATCCATGGTGAACCTAGACAGCATTTTAAAAAGCAGAGATGGTAATAGTTCAATATAGTCAATGCTATGGTTTTCCCAGTAGTAATGTATGATTGTGAGACTTGGAGCCTAAGGAAGGCTGAACTCTGAAGAACTGATGTTTTTGAATGATGGTGTTGGAGAAGACTCTTGAAAGTCCCTTGGACAGCAAGGAAATCAAATCAATCAACCTAAAGGAAATCAATCCTGACTGTTCTTTGGGGGGACATATACTAAATACTTTGGCCACCAAATGAGAAGAAAGGACTCATTGGAAAAGACCCTGATGTTGGGAAAGATTGAAGGCAAAAGGAGAAGGGGACAGCAGAGGAGGAGATGGTTAGATAGTGTCCCATTAACATGAATTTGGGCAAACTCCAGAAGACAATGGAGAACAGGGGGGCATGATGTGTTGTGGTTCCATGGGATCACGGAGGGTCAGGCTTGACTTAGCAACTGAAAAACAGTAACAAATTTTGTAACTCAGCAAGCAACTGTATTAGGAATTACAACCAGCATCAGCTGGAGAGACTATCTTGCAGCAAGCAAAGGCATCAGCAGTGCTCTTCCCATTACAGATACTAGGCCAAATGGACTTATTAAATAAAACATGCTATGCTTATCATTAAAAAGACTTCCTAATTACCATGCAGATGATGAGGAAATTCTCAAGGAGCATCACTTCAGCCTTAAAAAAAAACAAACAGTGAAAGCTTTGACCAAACCTCCTCCCCTCCTGCAAAGCCTTCAAAGGCACATAGGAACAGAACCTTTTGAGAATCAGCTCTGATCACAGCTATGGCTCAATAAACTTTTCATTTAATAATAATAATAATAATAATAATAATAATAATAATAATAATAATAACAACAACAACAACAATAACAATAACAATAACAATAATAATAAAACTGCTTTCATCCTGCGACGATATCTGTAATACCATCAAACATCCACATCTGCCTATCCCAGGTCTTTGGTAAGGACTCGATAGGTAGACAAAATGCCAAATCCAGTCTGAACATCTGGCTGACTGTGCGATGATCCATAATAATAATAATAATAATAATAATAATAATAATAATAATAATAATAATAATAATAATAATAATAATAATAATAATATAAAAAGTTGGAAGGGATCTTGGACCTATAACATTTCGGACAAATGACTGTCCAGTCTCTTCTTAAAAACTTCCAGTGTTGAAGCATTCACCGCTTCTGGAGGCAGGTTGTTCCACTGGTTAATTGTTCTAACTGTCAGGAAGTTTCTCCTTAGTTCTAAGCTGCTTCTCTCCTTGATCAGTTTCCATCCATTGCTTCTCGTCCTGCCTTCAGGCGCCTTGGAGAATAGCTTGACTCCCTCTTCTTTGTGGCAGCCCCTGAGATATTGGAACACTGCTATCATGTCCCCCCTTGTCCTTCCCTTTATTAAACTAGACATACCCAATTCCAGCAACCGTTCCTTATATGTTTTAGCCTCCAGTCCCTTAATCATCTTTGTTGCTCTTCTCTGTTCTCTTTCTAGAGTCTCAACATCTTTTTTACATCATGGTGACAGTCATAAGAAGGAATGGATTATCAAAGGAATGTAAGCAGGCAGTAGGCTCTGGTCACAACACATTTTAAACTGAATAAGAATTAGGAAAAATGAGAAAAAAAATAAGCAAAAGGTAAACAGATATGGCTGCTTATTGTCCAAATAAACTGAATTAATTTATGCCTCAAGTAGATATTTTAATAGAAATTCACTGAAGCTCAGTGATAAAGTACATACTTTGTAGGAAAGAAGTCCTAAGATCAATCCCTGATGTCTCCAGTTAGTCCTGAAAATGTTTTAACCTCACAATAGTCCAATAGATATTTTAGTGTTAGAATTGCATCTGCAATTCACATAAATATCAGGGCTTTATGTTCCCTCCATTCTTCAAAGGATACTCACTGTCATCTCCCACTGCTCCTTCTTCTGGTGGCAGATGTGCTGAAGTTCCAAATATAGTAATGGCCCCAGGAGAGGTTGAGTCACCATCAGCACCGGCTGAAATTCCCAGCAGGTGCTGGCTCACCTGATACTGGTAGGATGGAAAGTGGAGACTGGTGAAAAGGCAGCCAGCAGAGCAGAGTTTTGAAAATGCCCTGCAATATATCTAAATAAACATTTACCTTGTAAGACTAAAACAGGCAGAAGACTGTATTCACATGAAAACTTCAATTTTATTTTAAAATTGCTTAGACTTCCTGTTACTTAAATGCCTTTTATCAATACATTTTGGAATCTAATTAGGGCAAGTTGATATTTGAGCTCTGTGCAGGTTGCTTCTTGTTCTGTTTGGACCAATTTCACTGTCCTGCACCTGCCTTCGATCTATTAAACAGCAATATTGAACGTGTTTCACTTCACAAGTTTCACTTCCAAAATGATGTCAAAGCAAAACATTCCTTTATATTGTTTCTTTAAAGTTACTTTCCAAGCTCCACAATCACAGGTGCAAAGTGTGGAACGCTCCCTTCACAGATGTGACTGGTGATGGCAAAGCAGAGGTGGGACTTTCAGGGATCTCAGTTTCCTTAGACAGTTACAGTGATTAAAAATCTCAGTTTATGTGTTAACTGGAAGCAAATATGAACAGACATGTAGAGCAGAAGAATAAAGGAAAGAAAAAACAAATTAGGCCCATTCAAAGAAAGAACACTCAGCCTTTATCTCTATTGATGTATATTTGGCCTTCCTAAGAGTCTTAAAACCTGGTTCCGCTAGTTGGCCTGGGGCCTGGATGGGAGTGTGTGATCCTGGAATTGTTTACGGGATTAAATACAAGTTTCCACCTCCACTTTATTGTATACCTACCATCTTAGCTATTTCTCTGTTAATGTTATATTTACTGTTTTGATCTTTTATAATATTTGTATCAGATTGTAAGCCATCCAGAGTTGGCTGGCTGCAAGATGGGTGGCATATAAATTTAATAAAAAATAAACAACACTCATTGTGATACATATAAAATAATCAGATCAGTTTGTAATCACTGATTTAAATCTGAGTGTGCAGAATAATATTGGTTGGTCTTCCCATTAGGTTGACATATATATTGGTCGTCGTCTTCCTCCTCCTCCTCCTCCTCCTCCTCCTCCTCCTCCTCCTCCTCCTCCTCTTCTTCTTCTTCTTCTTCTTCTTCTTCTTCTTCTTCTTCTTCTTCTTCTTCTTCTTCTTCTTCTTCTTCTTCTTCTTCTTCTTCTTCTTCTTCTTCTCCTCCTCCTCCTCCTCCTCCTCCTCCTCCTTTTCTTCCCCCTTCTCTCCCTTCTCCCTTTTTTCCCTATTATTTTTAATTTAATGATACAACGTACATTTGGCTGAAAAATTATTCAAATCTATGCTCATATGTTTAGCCACATTACCACTCCCCAAATTATATTACCAGATTTATAAATGACAAAACAAGAATGGGATAATCCTCTATTATATACATGATGTTCTCCTTTGTTTCACATTTATTTTCATTATGACAACAGTTTTTAAAGATTCTCTGAGGATTAAATAAGCATGAAATATATAGAATTAATCATTCCAAGATCTTAAGAAATATTATTTAAGGCCCCTAATCATTTGATTTGTTAATATGAATTATTCCAAGTCTTTGTTCTAAAATTCCTGCAAACAACTCATATTTCTTTAACAACCTTGTTTAGTTTTCTGTAAAAGAAGTGTACTGATTTAGAATCATCCAACATACATTTCAGAAAACTGGAACAATTGCTATAAACAGTTCATAAAACTGTTTCTTTTAATGGTATAGATGACAGTGATTAAATACTTGATAGTACAGGAGAAGAACAAGATGAGCTGGAAGACACAGTGTTAAATGCAGTGAAGAGAAACTCTAAAATAAGCATCTTATCAGAGCTACAAATTATCACAGGGAACACGTGAAATATGTTATTTTATTCTTTTTGTTTTTATTTTAATGGGGCTGCATACTTTTGTTTTTTACTACAGACGTGCATAAAATTTGGCACAACATTTATTAACTCAACAAAGACTGTAGCCTATGAAACTTTCATGAGCATCTTTCATAGTAATTTGAATGAAAAAGCATAATGGAATTTTAATTTGCAATACATTCCTTCATAATACAATCTGCTAGACCTCTGCATAGAATGATCATACATTTCATATTTATGTTTTCTGGAAAATGATTTCTGACACTCTTCTTTAATCCTCAGGATTATTCATTAACAGGAGTAGCATTTTTCTGAGAACAAAAATAAGGTTAAATATACGAACCCAAGCTGCTGAAACAAAAACAACTGCTTTTATTTGGCGCCCAAATCAGAGTTCTATTAAACATGCTATTAATTTTAAAATGACATCAAAGAAAAAAAAACTCACCATGCAGCATTCAAATAAAGATAAGGAGATTTATGGCTTTCTAGATTTTAAATTCTGTCAAATTGGGTTTGGTGGATTGGGATGGTACATAAGCAATGTAAATAACTAAATAAATGGATCATAACCCTGGTTCAATTTTATTCTCTGCCTGGGCTTTAAGCTCTGAGAGAAGAACTCAAATTTTCTTCTTTTCCAATATGTCTTTCTCTCTGATGCTTTTTGAGATCAGGACGATATAGTTGAAATTACAAAAGAAATATTTCACATCTGAAGTCCTTCCACCCTCCTATTAAACCCACATGATTTTTTTTACTACTTAGCCAATGGGAGAGATTAGCTTTTGTGGTGGTGGTAATAGTTTAAAAGACAGAAGGATAATTAATGAGATTGCTAATCTATGATTAGCAATGATTGCTTTACAAAATGCTCAGATATACAAGGATTGTGCCTAATATTTCGCCCACTCAGGCAAATTTTACTTTCCCATATTTCCTAGCTACAGCTCTTACAATATTTTATATTCCAAGAATTGGTAAGAAATAAAATACAAAATTGGAGGGGAAAAAAAACTTCTAAGACTTTGTCTCCAGCTCTTTGGGGTTGTTCCGAATTACTGCAGTGCTTTGGTTCTTTCCACTATCTCAGTCTTTCCCACATCGGACTCTTCCAAATATATATTGGAACTGCAGTTCCTAGAACTCTCTGAAGTAAGAAACCAACATTAAATGTTTTTGTCAGTCTGGCTCTCATGTCTGTGACATTTTAAAATAGAGATAAGATTGAATTTGCCTATCAAGCATGTTATTTCATGGCAAGGGGGCAGCCTAAGTGTATTAAGACAAGGTGTTTTTTTTAAGTAACTGTTTTTAGTTATTTAGGTTAGAAAGCTTTATGATGGCTTTCAGAAAAAGAAAAGTTTTTTTCCAAATGTATCCTGTGAATGAAAAATATGCAACCATAGGTGTCTGCTGGGGGAACAAAAGATAAATTATACATTCCAATGGGGCAAAAAACTGGAATTATTTGCAATAGATGTCAGGACACAAGGACAATAAGAACCGTGTGTTAAAATGGGACACAATCTGCATAAAGAGGCAGATTCCTGTGTTTTCAACCAGTATTGATTTTATATTTAAAACTGGCTTCAAAACTAACATTTAAGCAATCTAGTATTTAAAACAATGTAAAACTTTTTCAAGTTGAGTTGAAAGAAATTATAGTTGGGTTCAAAAGCATAGGACTTTTAAATATATCTGTGTAAGTCTAATTTCTTTTCTGCAGGAGTGATAAACTGCTAGACCAAAATCAGTGCAAATAATGCAACATCTAATATTGACCTGGCCTACTTTTATGTCATAAAATATTAGAAACATCTTGGGGGGGGGAGAGAGAGAGAGGGAGGGAGGGAGAGAGAGAGAGAGAGAGGAGAGAGAGAGAGATTACCACCCTTGAGGAATTCAACTCTGAAAACAACTAGGCACGTTCTAATAACAAACAAATGAACTTGAACAACTTGATCATACTTGTATACCGAATTTAATCAGAAGGATGGGAAACCATCTGGATTTAGAAATTTAAACTATTTTACAGGTTGTCATTCAGAAAAAGAACACATTTAAAGGGTCTCTATCCATCCTCCCACCAGCCTTGTACTAAACATCTATACAAACAGAGGATTAGGAGGTAGCTGGCCTCTTGGAATGTGTTTTAAGATATTCTGCTGACAAATTTGTTATGGCCATCTGGCCCTCTTGGCAGGTGCGATGAATCCTAATGAAAAAAGAAAAAGAAAACTAAAGTCTATTCATTGCTGACTCTGATTTTAAAAAAAAGCAATCAGCTTTGAAATAATAAAGAGACTGACAGGTGGATAAAAGCAACTGTCCTTCTGGCATATTTCGTACTGTGAAGGACGCTACCAGTCGTTCTACTGAGAGTTGTTTAGGGTAGAAAAAGAAGCACTGCCAAACTGTGGCAAAAATAAGTAACCTGGGGAAATAAAAGAGCTACAATATGTTTGCAGGTTTAATGTAGCCTTGGAAATTGTACATTTATCCTTAGCTTTCTGTAGAGAGTTCAAAGCGAAGACTCTCCAAATATCTCTGCAAATGCAGAACACTTTGATTCTGGAATCTAATTGTTCATTTGAACTGCAGTATAAACAGGTAGTCCTTGACAGACGACAATTCGTTTAGTGACCGTTGAAAGTTACCACAGCACTGAAAAAAGTGATTTATGACTGTTTTTCACACTTACGACCATTGCAGCATCCCCATAGTCCCGTGATCAAAATTCAGATGCTTGGCAACTGATTCATATTTATGATGGTTGCAGGGTCCTAGGAGGGTCATGTGATCACCTTTTGTGACCTTCTTACAAGCAAAGTCAATGGGGAAACCGGGTTCACTTAACAACTGTGTTACTAACATATCAACTTCAGTGATTCACTTAACAATTGTGGCAGCAAAGGTGGTGAAATGGGGCAAAACTCATTTAACAATTGTTTCGCTTAGCAACAGAAATTTTGGGCTCAATTGTGTTTATAAGTTGAGGACTACCTGTAAAGCAGATATTAGTCTAAACAAGTTGCTGCAAGTTTGCTTCTGACAGTCCCTCCATAAAGTAATTTAATAACCTTAATCCATGAACATAAGTTTTAAATATGATTTCTTTCCAATGAAGTTTCTCTAGGACTCCACCACAAAATATGGAACTAAAATAGGCACTCCTATCAACAAAAAGTTATCCTTCTATATCTGGGGGCCTCTAGATTTGGCAATGTTAACAAGGAATAATCAGGGCTGTGAAGATGCAACTTGAAGTCCAGGCTGAGTTCAATGAGTGCTTTGGACCAAGTGCCTTGTCTCATCTGCATTGACCACATAGGGTTGCTGTTGTGGGGAACAACACAAAGAGGGAATAGCAAAAGCAAGAGCACTTAGACTTATATACCACTTCACAGTGCTTTACAGTTCTCTTTAAGTGGTTTACAGAGTCAGCCTATTGCCCCCAACAATCTGGGTCCTCATTTTACCCATCTCGGAAGGATAGAAGGCTGAGTCAATCTTGAGCTGGTCAGGATCAAACTGCTAGATGCACTGCCTTCCCAAAAGAAGGGCAAGGTGTAAACTTAACAAAGAATAAATACTATTCCAAAATTTAGAAATTTTGGAATATGTACAAAAAACTAGAAGGGATGCATTTAACATCTGCTGAGAAGTAGTTAGACAAACCATTTATGGACATCTATTATTCACCCTCATGGAATGTGCTAATGCCATTACAGAGTTAGAAGATTCTAGTAGATTCCAGGGAATCTGCTTCATTTCATCAAACCACACAAATTCTAGAGCAAATAAAGGAGATTATTCTTTCATTTGCTATAACCCCCCCAACCTTGCCAACTGGTGGGGGGGTTCCCACATGTATAACATGCAGTTAAACAACACCATATTACTTACTCTCCAAAGGAGACTTGAGACCCATTTGAAAAAGATCTTTAGATACTGGATTTAATGTAAAAGATAGGAAAATGTACTGAAACACAGAACTATAGATAATTAAAATAGTAAATAAAAGGAGCTGTATTTAATTAATTTAACATTAAATTAAACAAAACTTTGCTTTTGTCCTGGCTTTTCTCACTTATTTTTCTTGGCCTCATTCGCTGTTGGATGTAACCCCTACTATAGTACTTAAAGGGCAAATGCAGTCCTCAGCTAAAATATGTTGCATGTTTCTGCTGTGAATAAAAGCTGGGTGTGAAAAAACAATTTAACTTTGGAACATGGAAATTCATTTTGGGGAATAGTCCAAGATATGAAATGATTTTAACTTGGATCCAGATGTAGTCATATCTGTAACAGGGCCATTAAAATCAAAAGAACAACTAGAATTTTTTTTAAAAATGGGACTTCAGTTGGTTAAAAATTGTTAACTAATTAGCAATTTGTTTTGTTCTAAATATGATTACAACTGGATCCAACCAACCAGATTCAAAAAATGGTGTCCAAAATTATTATGCAAAATATTTATAAATGAGAGAAATATGTTTACAGCAATTAGTAAACAATATAAGACACAATCAAAGATATATGAAACTGTTTTATTTATTAAATAAACACTCCATTTAGATGAGAAAAAGGTGCTTCATAAGTTCTCTGGATGCATATATACCACTTATTAACTCAACAGTGGACAACTGCTGAGAAATGGATTGTACAAATCTTTGAGGCAAAGATTGGTCATAGTATTATATATAGTCCAATGTCTGAGCTGCCTAAACATGTTATACTGTACATCTTTAGCCATTCCCCACTGTCAGTTTGTTATAACGTTGTTGATGTTGAAGACATATACATATGTATATAGTAAATTTCTTAAAGAAGCTTGGCTTTTTCTTTCAATCAGCTTTCAAACGTTATCTGAATAGCCTATACTCTGTCTTTTGCAAACCACAGCCAAAATATTATGTATTCAAATAAAAAAAAATCCCTCTGGCACATTTATTATTACTTAGACAGTTGTAATCAATCAGAAATGTAGGGAGGACATTTATTTTTTAGCCATTTTTACACAGTCTCTGATTAATATACATGCTTATTAACAGACTTGGAAAGATTATAGAAACTGATAGTTTCAGCATTTTTTTTCATTTTTCTTTTCTTTTTTTACCAAATTGCTTTGACGTAATTGGACTTGCCATGATTCTTTGAAAACAAACGATTCTGTTTCAGTTTGCTTCCTATCCCAGCCTTTTTAAATGTTTCTTTCTTTCTTTCTTTCTTTCTTTCTTTCTTTCTTTCTTTCTTCCTTCTTTCTTTCTTTCTTTCTTTCTTTCTTTCTCTCTCTCTCTCTCTCTCTCTCTCTCTCTCTCTCTCTCTCTCTCTCTCTCTTTTCTTTCTTTCTTTCTTTTTCTCCCTACTTCATTTTCAAATGTGATTGAATATATGCATATGTTAAGCGTGTTATTTGTATATGTATGTTGAAATACTGGCACATTCCAGATGGAAACATAAACTATCAGCAACATTTGCATCTCCTCTTAAATTTTATTTCAGTTCACTTTAGGAAGAACCAACGTGGCTCCCAGTTATGAGTTCTCATGTATTTTTCAACTAAATTTCCCTCATGCTGGCTGAGTCATTTATGAGAGAGCACATTAATATAGTAGAAGAGATTGTTCAGCAACTACTTGCCATGAGAAGTGTTGGTTTGATATAGGATGATCTTTAAAACGGGCAAACAAACAAACAAACAAATAAGCTTCTCTTTTTAAAAATATGCAACAAAAATAAGTGATAATGTTGTACAGCTAAACAAAGCCAGTTTCTAGCTGATTTAGAAGTTTGATATTTGTCTAGTTCCCCAAATATTTGGAAGAGGAGAGGTGGACTAGCATCACAATATTTAGGACATATATTTGTATAGTTGTGTATATAGTCAAAGCTCTATCCCTAGTAATAGGTTTTATTCTCCTTGATTAGGGCCATGCATGCTGATAGCAACAATGGCACAGGCAATTCATCTGATATATTTGACATTCACCTATCATCTCTTCTGACAATATAATACCATTGGCACCTCTAAGATTAGCATTGCAGTATCTAAGATCTTGTTCAAATACAGTAGGAAATGTTACCATTTTTTCACTCATCTTGATTTTGTGTTGTCCTTTTATCTCCCTTGCAGTAGTCCTTTGAAAATAAATCTAAAACCGTCTTCATAATTCCCAGAAGTAGACTAGTTTTGCTGTGACAATATTAGATTTGCTTTATGAATGAATCCAGCACCACTTCCTCTGAAAGGACAATAACATTATTTTTCTTGGGTAGAGGAGAGACTTTATATATATTAAATGTTTATACTGCCTTTCTCTTTATATATACTCATGCATTAATCAAAGCAAAGGAAAAAATTAAGTCAAAGAATATTTACCCAGTATTTTTTTTTAATTCTAATAAACTTGAATAGAAATTAATATTTAGTTCTTAATGGACAACCAGATATTTATGTGGAGACTATAAGCAGTATGTGAGGAAAAAAGTAATCAATATTAGAGACTTTTAGTATCTCTTAAATCAATTGCTTGAGAATATATATCTTTCCCATGACTAGTAGCTAATCACTTTTTAAATTTCTTCAAACCGGTGTCCATCATTGCGTGGGATCAAATCAATTCTGCATAGTTTAAATGAATGTTATGTGAAGAATGTTATCCTTTTGTCTGCCTTAAATCCTCATGAAGCTCAACTTTGGGGAATACAGACATTAATTTATTTATCTTAGTTATGATTATCCAGACTTTTTGAAAGAATCTGTTCTTTTAGAGGAGCTGCTCCAACTTTTTGCTGCTTTGGTTATTATCTTCTAAGGCAGAGGTCCCCAACCTTTTTGGCACCAGGGACTGGTTCTGTGGAGAAAGGTTTTTCCACAGACCGGAGAGTGCGTGGTTTTGTGTGCTGCCTGCATCCCATGGATGGGGCTTTGCTTGTTTGCATGGACCGGGGATTGGGGACCCCTGTTCTAAGGGGCTGCAATTAGAACAGTACCTATGATTTTTAGTTAATCTCATTGAAGTATTATGAAAACATCATGCTTCTTTCCATTTTGCTTTGAAATGATTGATTGATTGATTGGGAGGGCTCCATATTTTTTAAAATATATGGAAATGGTTCTGAGAGGGAGAAAAAAGTAAGAAACACTGCTGTAAGTCAAGGGTTTCATCAGACTTTTGACCAAAACTCCAGGATCAGTTCCTGTTCAGTTCTTGGCAGTTCAGATCTGTTTATACATATATGTATGAGAAGTTAGGATTTTCGGCCCCAGTGTGCGCCATATGACATTTCCCTGTAGAATTTGATTTGCCACTTTTACCAGCCATTCCAAAGGTTGAAGCTCTTTTGCTCTCTCCTCATAATTTCATATATCCCAAAGAGTTTGATGTTGCTATCAAACTTAATTCACACACCTTTAATTTTAGATGATTGATGAACAAATGTAAAAATAATAATCCTTGTATAAATGTATGTATGCCCGTATGTATCAAACTTGTACACTGCCCCTCTTGCTGAAGACAATTATAAATGGCTTACAGATGTTGAATAAAATACAAAATAAAACATTAATATAATAAATACTAAACAATAACAATACAGATACAAATCCATGAGTTATCCTGCTGTTACACTGTGAAAAGTGTCTATTTATTTCCACTCTTTAAGTCTAGTTCCTGAAAAAAGTTACTGATCCATCATTTTTGGTTTTGTTTTGATTTTTAGCCATGATTCCTACATTTGCTCAGGTGTCTTTTTAAAAGACTTTATAAAAAGGCCTTTGTAAATCCAAGTAAATACTCTCTATTGAATCACTCTACTCACATGGTCTGAGTTGAGGGTTTGGGAGATGAGTGAGGCAAGAGCTTCTGCAGGTGGGAGATTACAAGCTGTTCTTCAAGTCCTTTTGAGCTCCGGTGTCTGATGCCTCTAAACCAGAGATCTATGATTCGTCTTGTGACTCAGTTGAGTAAACCTCCATCTATTTCCCCAGCATTTATATTGCAATGGAAGATGGAGTTATGGACCTACTTTCAAATTGGAACAATAGCAATAGCACTTATATACCTCTTCATAGTGCTTTACAAGTTTAGAGCCCTCTCTAAGCAGTTTACAGAGTTACAGTTTACCAACCTTGGAAGGATGGAAGGCTGAGTCAACCTTGAACCAGTGAGAATCGAACTGCTGGCAGTTGGCAGAGTTGACCTGCAATACTGCATTCTAATCACTGTGCCATCATGGCTCTCTCCGTGCGACCTTAAATTAAATGTACTGTATGTAATATTTCCAGTGATAGCAAAAGTCATAAAATTACAGACAGTGATTCTAAATCTGAAATATGTATGAAGATGGCAAACGGAGAAAAGTTGTGTTTTGAATATAATTGTAAACATCTGTAACCATGAATATTAATTTTCTGTAACCAAAAACCTACAGTGCTGCCAGAGTTGTGTGGCTAAACGACAAGCAGAAGTACATCTACAGCAAGGGCCAAAATTCCTTAAAAATATTTTTGTCCTTTTCCTATGAATTCTATTTTTCTAAAGAATTTTTCCAGCCCTCCCCGAAATACACTGAACTCTTACCTTCCCATTTTGCACTCCACAAATAAATCCAATTTTCAGGCCCAATTATGGATCCAACCACATCAGTGCTGTAGAAGGAAGCAGTTCTCTTCACCCAGATTATGTCTAGTTCTTCTTAAGTTCACTGCCTCCATCATCTGTACCAGTATGATGAAGCAATTTGACTTTATTCAATATTTAACTAAACACAGCTTTAACTAAAGGCAATATTTGACCCTCTAGCTGTTGGAGATTCCATTCTGCAGAGAGTGAGCAATTTTCATCCCATTTTAATTTAGATGTCTATCCTGAGCCAGGGAGTATACTCATTTTTAGTGATGATTTCCCACTCCTAAGTTGTTGCGACTCTACGAAGCAAATTATAGGAATTGAGCATCCTCAATAAGGGAGTTAGTATAACTTTTTATTGGCTAATCATGTGTAAGAGGATATGGGCCCTTTCCTAAGTGAGGACCATCTTGCTTCCTCACAACCCCATGGGTTTCCAAGGACATCAAAAGCTGAGACAATTAACTTTCAGCTACGCTCCTGCTTCAAAGAAAATGTTGCAAAGGTAGTTTTGCAGTTTTGATTAAGAGGCAAATGTTTCCTGTTGGCAGGAATGTCCATTTTCTTTGCCACTTGATATTTTCCCCTTCCTGCCAGGAGAATAAACGTGATTGTGCCTTGCGCCGTCCCCTCTTTTTCATGGAACCAGCGTTCTTTTGGTTTTCTTTTTTCTTTGCTGTGAAAATAATGAGGCTATGGAGAGGGGCTACATGCCATTGGCCCTGTTTCTTTACTTGTAACATGAGGGAGAAAGAGAGAAAGGGAGGCAGGGAGGGAGGGAGGGAGGGAGAGAGAGAGGGGGGGAGGGAGGGAGGGAGGAAGCTGTTCAGAGTCGCTTTCAACCAGGTGATGGATAGCAAATAAATTTGATAAATAAATTAAAAAATATAAATAAATAAACATTAACATCAATGATCCCGCAGGATAAGATCTGGCCCTGTTTCACTGCACTATATGCAATAATGCTTTCGAAACACTGCATTTGAACTTCACTGAAATGCTGAATGAGTCATGAAGTCTTTAAGACCACCTTGTAGTCATTGCCATATGTTACTCAGCCATCAGTGTGGCCTGCTCCCAACCACAATATTATAATTATATTGTGAAAGTACAAGCCAAATACAGGGAGAACACTTCCCATTGTTCTTTTTATCTTTTTCTTTCTTTATTAAAGGAGTCAAGCATAATCCTGCTTTCTATAATTAAGTGAATATTGTGTAGTTCCTGCCTAGTTTTATCATATCATTGTGAGATCTGAGGCAGGCAAAATTAAAAATGGCATCCATAAAACACAGGGGATGTTTGTTTGCATTTAATGGGGAAGAAGATAATCTGCAAATTTGTACTATGTATGCAGTCATTTTCCTTTTTAAGAAAAACTTTGCAAGTAGAAACGTGAAAGCATATTTCCATGTTATACCAATTAACTAAGTGTTTATCAACGTAGATGGCTTCCAGTGCTTCTAGAAATGTATTTAATAGCTAATGGGAGCAAATTAGCTATAAAGATTGCCACATACTTACTCAGCTCTAGCATGTTAGGATTGGGAATATGGCAACATGAAGTAATGATCCAAATTATCTCCCTCTTACACACACACACACACACACACACACAGAGAGAGAGAGAGAGAGAGAGAGAGAGAGAGAGAGAGAGAGAGAGAGAGAGAGAGAGAGAGAGAGAGAGAGAGAGAGAGAGAGAGAGAGAGAATGGGCTCCACAAGTAATAGGACAGGTTTCCCACCTATTTAATTTTTCCCCAAGCCTTTTGCTCCTTAAGCCTCTGGCTTTGGTTCTGAAATCTTTCAGAATTTCAGGATTCTGACATGATGAAATAGGAAGAAGAAATCACTTGTTCAGAGACAGATTCAGTCTCCAAAGCTTAGTGTCATGCCTAGTCAAAGAGTAGAAGAAGATGGATTGCAAGGAACTGAGGTAGGTCTAGTCCAGTGGTTCTCAACCTGTGGGTCGGGACCCCATTTGGGGTTGATCGACCATTTCATGGGGGTCGCCAAGCAAGGCTGTCCGCCATTTTTTTTGTCTGCCATTTTTTTGGTCTGCCATTTTTTCCCCTTTTCCGGCGGGTGCCTTACCTCCCTTGGGCTGGGCCAGCTGGTGGTCGGCCTGCTCCGTCTCTGCCGCTTGCCAGCTACGCCTCGGCCGGCACAGGGGGCAGAACCATGCATGCGCGGCGCTCCCGGGCAGGGAAAGTCCTCGACGTACGACCGGTTGGGTAGTCCTTGACTTACGACCAGTTTAGTCCTCGACTTACGACCGGTTTAGTCCTCGACTTACGATTGGTTGGGGTCGCGGCATTAAAAAGGTTGAGAACCACTGGTCTAGCCCGTGGGCAGACCTTCCACCCAGTGATGGATAACTGCAAGGTTCTAACCAGGAGTGCTTCATACTACATTCCTGTCTTCTTTTTTGTTACTTCCATAAGTAAAGTGTGGAAGAAACAGCTGTGACAGTTGGAGAGTCAATAAGGGAATTCTTGAACTTTCTGAGTTTCATTTCAGTTTAAAATCCAAATCTAATTTCTTGTCTTAGTCTAAAAAAATTTAGAAGAATAGAATCATAGGGTTAGAAGGGACCTTGGAGGTCTTCTAGTCTGATCCCCCACCCATGACAGGAGTCCTTATATTACCCTAGACAAATGGTTGTCCAATCTCTTCTTGAAAACATCCAGGGATAGAATATCTACCAGTACAACTCCAGGAGGTAAAGCTGTTCCACTGATTAATCATTCTCACTGCCAGGAAAACCCTCCTTAGGTCTAGGTTGGATATCTCTTTAATGAACTTCCACCCATTGCATCTTGTCCTACCCTCAGATGCTTTGGAGAATACATCCAATGCTCAAGTCTGTCAATTACAATGTCTTCATTCACCTTTTTAAAGCTAGAGACTAGATGCACTATGAAGAGCAAAACTGACTAATAATGTAAACATACTGAGTAATATAAGGGCTGAACTAAAGGCATCTTGGGTACTTGCTTCAAGCTCTTGATGCTTGGGGGTATCAATACATTTTGGGGAAAGAACTATAGTATGAGTCTCCTAAGCTACTTTGTTCCCATCAGGTGCAAAGAAGGATGTCATCTTAATATCCATGTTGAAGAAACATTCACAAGCTATTCCAGCTGGCTGTAGAACATGTCATGGGGAGGGGGGAGAGAGAATGATCTTCTTTGCCTGTGGCGATGAAATGTCATGGCATAGATCTAGATCAGTTGGTCCTCTGAGCACAATACAGATAGCTACAGTTAATAGCTGGCTGACAAACTGTACTCAGTGAGTAGTCCTCAATGGTACTACATCCACATGGAGAGAAGTAAGCAGTGGGGTACCACAAGGCTCCGTCTTAGGCCCAGTACTCTTCAATATATTCATCAATGACTTAGATGAGGGAACTGAAGGGGAACTCATCAGATTTGCAGATGACACTAAATTGGCAGGAATAGCCAACACGCCAGAAGGCAAGCTCAGGATTCAAAAGGATTTTGACAAACTGGAACAATGGGCCCTATTCAACAAAAGGAGTTTTAATGTAGAGAAAAACAAAGTTTTACATTTAGGCAGGAAAAATCAAAGATATAAGTACAGGTTAGGTGAGACCTGGCTCAAAAACAGTAATTGTGAGCGGGACCTTAGAGTCCCAGTGGACGATCACTTGACTATGAGCCAGCAGTGTGCAGCAGCAGCCAAAAAAGCTAATGCAATCCTGGGTTGCATAAACAGAGGCATAAAATCAAGATCATGCAAAGTATTAGTACCACTTTATAAAACCCTAGTGAGACCACACCTGGAATACTGCAACCAGTCTTGGTCACCATACTATAAAAAAGATGTTGAGACCTTGGAAAAAGTTCAGAGAAGAGCAACTAAGATGATCCAAGGTCTGGAGACTAAAACATATTAAGAACGTCTGCAGGACTTGGGTTTGGCTAGTCTAAAGAAAAGAAGAAATAGGGGTGACATGATAGCAGTATTCCAGTATTTGAGAGGCTGCCACAAAGAAGAGGGAGTCAAATTATTCTCCAAACACCAGAGGGCAGGACAGGAAACAATGGTTGAAAACAGATCAAGGAGAGAAGCAACCTGAAACTAAGGAGAAAGTTCCTAACAGTGAGGACAATTAACCAGTGGAACAACTTGCTCTCAGAAATTGTGGGTGCTCCATCACTGAAGGTTTTTAAGAAGAGACTAAGTAGTCACTTGTCTGAGATAGTAGTTTCTCCTGCTTGAGCGGGGGGGGGGGGGCTGGACTAGAAGACCTCCAAGGTCCCTCTCTATTCTATTCTATTCTATTCTATTCTATTCTATTCTATTCTAATAGTGGGTCTCTACAGTTTGCGCAAAGGTATTTTCCAGCCCTGTTTGCAGGTTCCGGGACCTCCAGAATATCAAACACGTGTTCTATATTTCAACTATATCTCTCAACCATATTTATTTTTTTTATAATGCATGTAGTGCTGGGATAACCATGTAACACTTAACTTGAAACCTAAGAAAGGGGAATTAATTTCAGTTGAAAATATGCATACATATATTTCCCATTTAGAGATGTTAACAATTGCCTACTATATTGTTCTAACCATAATAAAACAATGTAAATCAAAGTCCTTGAAATACTAAGTAGATAATGTTCCATTAGGAACATTATGTTCCCATTAGATCAGTGGTTCTCAACCTGTGGGTCGGGACCCCATTTGGGGTCGATCGACCATTTCATGGGGGTCGCCAAGCAAGGCTGTCGGCCATTTTTTTTGTCGGCCATTTTTTTCCCCTTTTCCAGCGGGTGCCTTACCTCCCTTGGGCTGGGCCAGCTGGTGGTTGGCCTGCTCTGTCTCTGCCGCTTGCCAGCTATGCCTCGGCCGGCACAGGGGGCAGAACCACGCATGCGCGGCGCTCCCGGGCAGGGAAAGTCCTCGACTTACGACCGGTTGGGTAGTCCTCGACTTATGACCGGTTTAGTCCTCGACTTACGACCGGTTTAGTCCTTGACTTACGACCGGTTGGGGTCGCGGCATTAAAAAGGTTGAGAACCACTGCATTAGATACTTATGATTAATTCTTAATGCTTGGTTCCATGCTTTACTTTTTCAGAAATGGTACACAGTATCACTTTTACCAGCAATATGTGTGTTTGTGTGTTTGTGACAGATATTCATTCCACTTGAACAGAAGGAGGTAAGACTTCCAAAGATTATTCTTCACACATCACAGACTGCATCCAAGTAGATTATTTGTATGAGTAAATTGACTACAGTAGCATCTGCCCTGGTTGTAACAGAAATGGGAAAAGTGGGCATGAAGAAAGTGAAAGGAGAAAAATGGACAAAGTAGAAACAGGAGAAAGTGATTTGCAAGTCGATGTGTAGAATATAAGTTTCTCCTTTTCAGATGTCCATGGCAGAGAGTGAGAATATTTACCACACTAGGCAAGATGAACGGAGTCATTCTTGCGTGTAGATTTCAACTCATGAAGCTGGTGAAAGTCTGGTCTGAGAGTCTGTTCTGTAACATCGACATTTCAGAAGGCAGGAGGGAATTCCAAGGCAAATTCAACTACAGATGACACCAAGCTGGCAGGAATAGCCAACACTCCAGAAGACAGGCTTAGGATACAGGAGGATCTGGACAGACTTGAACACTGGGCGCTATCTAACAAAATGAAATTCAATGGTGAAAAAAGCAAGGTTCTACATTTAGGCAAGAAAAACCAAATGTACAGGTATAGTATAGGGGGTACCTTGCTCAATAGTAGTAACAGTGAGAGGGATCTTGGAGTCTAGTGGACAATCACTTAAATATGAGCCAGCAGTGTGCTGCAGCTGCCAAAAAAGCCAACACAGTGCTGGGCTGCATTAACAGAGGGATAGAATCAAGATCACGTGAAGTATTAATACCACTTTACAATGCCTTGGTAAGGCCACACTTGGAATACTGCATCCAGTTTTGGTCACCACGATGTAAAAAAGATGCTGAGANAGTGGTGAATGCTCCAACACTGGAAGTTTTTAAGAAGAGACTGGACAGCCGTTTGTCTGAAATGGTGTAGGGTTCCTGCCTGGGCAGGGGGTTGGACTCGATGACCTCCAAGGTCCCTTCCAACTTTATTATTATTATTATTATTATTATTATTATTATTATTATTATTATTATTATTATTATTATTATTATTATTATCTCTCCACATCATTTCTCACTCCCAACAAAACTGAAGAGCTCGGTCTTGAGGAGGTTTTCACACCACAGTGTGATCCTTCCCAAGAGCTTCTCGGCTCAGCTCAGATCCTTCCTTTGATCCTTCCCAGCAGCTTCTTGGTTTTTATTCCTATCGATATAATTTACTTTGCAGAAATATATCTATAAAATATTAACAAGCCGCTCCCTCGTTGCATTGCAAAACAAGCATGTGCACATGCACATACCCATACACATCACTAGTCAAATTAAACTTTAAGAGCAATTTTTAAATAGTTGTAGGACTAGAGTGTAGTTGAACTATAAGCCATATTTTTCAACAAGAGATTAATGGCAACATGCATAGAGAAAAAAAAGAATGGTCAGCGATCAGCTATTGGGTATGTGAGGTATTATATGCTGCACATATTACTGTACTTAACTTTTCAGATGAGGTTTGTTAGGTCAAAGGAGTTCAGACTGAGGAAGTATGGCAAAGCTGGCTGATATCAATGAGTGACTGCATTTTTGGCAAATGTTCCCTTAGGTCAGACATGTCAAACTCACAACGTCACATGACAACATATCGGGACGGTTTTGCCATTGCCAGCAATGGGGTGGGCATGGCTTCCAGATGACGTGTCCAGCCCATGGGCCAGCAGTTTGACACCCCTGCCTTAGGTTTTCATGTTATGAAAATAATATAACCATAATCATGGAGATGACATATACCGTATAATACCCAATATGCATAGAAGGTGCTTGATCTGATCTATACATAGGCCAGCTAGTTAAAAGCATGGTAGAGTGGCTTTTTGCTGTATACAAGTATTTAGTAAGATGCATTCCTATAGTAAAATGCTATTTAAGATAGGTTTTCTTATGTGAAAAGGAGTCCAACAATGCTTTACTTCAGCCCCTTTTCCATTTGTTACTGCAGGGATTTACTTCTGTTAACATCACTCTTCATTTTTACACAGAGTATATTCTATTCTTATTTATTTCATTTCATAAAAGGCATTGTCATGGTAGAGTTGGAGTTCTCATTCAAAAGAATATTCTGGTATGTTTGTTTATTATATGGTTGGAATACTATTGTGGGACTAAAGGAAAATACAAAGCTGGAAAACCTAGATGTCATTTAATCCCATTCCAATAAGAACCAAAATAGGAAATACAGTATATTGCAGTGCAGAAAACATCTGTTGATGCCAAACTTTCACTGAACTGGTCACTTTTGCTTAATGACCAGCAAAATCACTTTAGGGAAATGCTACAGATGGCTTTCAGATTTCAGCATAATCTACTCCAGCAATTAAACGGATAAGTAAAGAAAAAAAGCAGAAGTTGTTAAACTAGTAGAACTATCAGCATCTTAGTATTACATGTAGTTCAATCTTTGAACTTCACTCCCTACCCCCATAAGCCAGAAACGTTTGTATTTGAAAGAGAGTTAAACACTGCTGACTTGAATGGTATGAGCAATGATTTTTTTTTTCCCTGATTGACAAATCCAAGTCATATAAAGGCGGATGTTCCTAAATGGATGAAATAACATACTGAGAGAAGATTGTCCCTTTGACATTTGTGCTAGGCAACCTGGAATGTTAAACTCGGACAAAGGTAATGTGATTGGGATGCATGCTTATTCATTACACTCTCTGATGTGTTTCCATATCCCTTTTGGCTAGCCAGCTGTCAGACTGGAGACAACCACAGGCTCAGCTGGTACTAATTTCTAGGCTATCCAATACAGATGGAAAATACAAAGTGAAGAAGCAGCCATTAGCACCCTTATGACGCCTGACCAGCTTGGGAATGTTTCTGCGGGCATCCTTCTGTAAGAACCGCCACACCAAGAGAGAGACACTGAATCTTCTCGTCTGGAGTTCTTTTATGATGGTAGCCAATACCGAGACAAGAAACAAAGACAGGACATTCTCTGTGCAAAACTTTGTCATTCCACAGGCTGCCATGTGGGAAAAAGGGGAAGTCTTCCTGACTCCGGCTCTTGCTCAATGTGTCTTGACTCATGAACCTTAATAACCAATATGGATTTTTAAAATCCTTACTTGAGTAAGTGCAGATGTCGCTGCTCTGTCAAATAGCCATTCTTCCTTTGAACTGTGTCATTTGTTTATTCATCTCACTTACATTATGTGTCCTTGAGTTCATCAACTGAACTTCATCTTGCATGTATTGTAAAATGGTCCAATATTTACCAGGCTTGAATACAAATAAAAATTAATTGTTTCACATGTTTGCGGTGTGCTTGGGGATACCACCAGCAATTCAATCCCTCTTTGACAAATAGCATCGGTTTAATTCTATTCAAATTACAGGGAAGCTGAGCAACATTATTTCAACCCATATAACACATTTTAGATCAGTGGCCAATTGCTTTGCTTTTAGGAATCGGTTTTATTCTGTTGCACTAGTACAATAACACAGGTTTTTTTCCCCCGTGAGGCAAATATTCAGTCCTTTGTTCCCAATCCAGCACGATTGAGTTTCATGGAAGTATTACAGTGATAGGACAGTCATTTCATTCTACCCTCAAACACTACTCCATAGTGACTTCTTCCCAAGAAACCCGCACAATGAACTCCAATGTGATACAGGATATTTGGAGTATTCTCTAGGGCATACAGTCACTTTGTGCAAGACATTGGCAATATTTTTTTTTTGCAGGGGGTGGGGGAGGGTTGTTACCACTGTCCTGCATGAATGATGAGTTCAGTTTATTGATTTATTTATTCAATTTGTATAACCACTCAACTCATATATGTGACTCCAGGTGGTTCACAAGAATTAGAAACAGCAGCAAAAACAATAACAATAAAGTAACAAACATAGAGCTAAGCTTAAACCACTGTTAAAAACTCTGTGAAACAAAAACATAATCACAATGAGCAGGTAAATACAATCCATACAAAATAACATAATAACAGAGTTGGAAGTCCAACCCCTGCTCATACCATTCAGACATTCAGTTCAGTATATAAACACTGAAAAGACTCACCACTCCCACTAAAATCCAAGCACGGTAGCACAGTCATATCTTCAGGACCTTTCTAAAGACCAGAAGGATAGGGACTAGACTAAGTCCCAGGGGAATGATGCTTCAAACGAGAGGTGTCGTGGCATAAAAGGCTCTCTTTCTGGGTCCTGTTAGATAACATTCCTGAATAGATAGGACCAGTAACATGCCTTTCTTGTTGATGGGACAGGTAGATGTAACTGGGATGAGGCCATTTAGATTGTGATTTCTCATTGGGAATCCACCATTCTAATAGACTATCAATGAAAGATCTGGTTCCCAGTTGTATGCATTTTTAAAATCCGAAATAAAATACAAACAATAAAACATACAATAGTTGAATATATCTAAAATATTGAACATTGTACTGACAGACCAAATGTTGTTATGCTAAACCTCAGTATTCCTAATCTTTGGCTATAATACCTAGGGATGCTGGGAGTTGAACTTCAGCAGTAAACAGTGTGTTGTAGGTTTTCTACCTTGTTACATTTGTTTTGTTTGATGTGTGATTTCTCCTGTGAAAATCAACATGTAAAAGGCTAAAACAAGTTGTTTGATTAGAGAAAAGATTTATTTATTCATGACTGGAAACCCCTTATGGACTCTTTATATAACAAAGTGAACATGATTTATGGATCTGATTATTAGATAGGATAGATTATAGAAAGACGAAAGTAACGATGTGACCTTACATAGAAATTAAAATATAATTGTACTGATAACTTCTGTGATGATCGTAATCATTTCTTTATATCTTCTTCTATATTTTTCCTATTTTTCTTCTACTTTTATATTTCTGCACTCTTAGCTTTTCTTTTTTCTGTCTCATTTTCCTTCTTCTTGTTCATTTTATTTTAATTAGTACTAATCATTATTATTGTTAAAACTTTCAATAAAAATTATACATTAAAAATGAAAATTGACATATGGTGCTATGGTCATGAAGTCGTTAAATGATGTATAATCTTGCCCAGAGATCTTTTGCAAAACAAAATAAATAATTGTCCTAACAGTCACATGAATGTCTTGCTGCAATGCTAAGCATTGACAGAAATTGTTTTTAAACTGAAGACCTTGGGAAATATTAGATTTGTTTTAAACAAGAAAACCTGGGCCTCCCAGATGCTATTACATTTACATAAACTGACTCTCAGAGGAATGCCTATGGTGCGTTCCTACTGTACATGCTTTTTCCAAATTGCTGAATAGAGTCTCCTTTGTGTACTCTGTTCCAGTAGCAGTCAGCTTAGCATGAATATTCTAAAGTGTTTGTCCCAACATCATTGCCCTGAGCTGTGTGCTGAGTGGGTGGCTATATAACTATGTTAAATACAAACACATTTACTTATTGTACAATACACATGGACTATTTTTTTCATCGTTTAGCAAATAGCTTCTATCCTTTGTGACTTTCCCAAGTATCAACGGGACACGGTCAGTGTCCTTCGACCAGTCCGCTCCCACAGAGAGGGCCTCCTTAGGGTGCCGTCGGCCAGTCAATGCCAGCTGGCGACCCCCAGGGGGAGAGCCTTCTCTGTGGCAGCTCCTGCCCTCTGGAATGACCTACCCCCCCGACCTACGTACAACTGCGGACCTGCGCCTCTTTCGCCGAGCCTTGAAAACCCATCTATTCCATGCGGCCAGCCTGGCGTAGTTTTGATTGTGTTTTGGTAGGGGTTTTTATAGGGGGTATTTTAGAGCAGGCTTTTTATTTAATATTTATTGTGATTTTTATTATCGCCTGTTCACCGCCCTGAGTCCCGTAAGGGAGATAGGGCGGTATATTATTATTATTATTATTATTAATAATAATAATAATAATAATAATAATAATAATAATAATTAATAATAATAATAATAATAATAATAATAATAATAATAATAATAATAATAATAATAATAATAATAATAATAATAATAATAATAATAATAATAATAATAATAATAATGGTGCTCTGGGACTTTACTAGATAGCTACAGAGTTAGAGGAGGACTTATTGCTCCCTTGAAGTACTTTTCACTCTTCAGTGGCAGAAGCATAAGAACTAGGTCTGCTGGGGGAAGCTGTAGAGCTGACAGCTCACAATCAGTTCCCATGATAGACAGCTCACAGCAGGGTTTGAGTCAGAGCTGGTGCACCTGAATATTGCATACGTCTGAATTGCACATGGTGACCAAAGAGGTCCCTCCCTAAGATTCAGTTCAGCACCGGCCTTGTCATCTAGAACAATAATGCTTTGGACACTGCTTCGTCTTATTCCTCGACCCACCAGAATAAGCTTAACAATTAATATGATTCAAGAGGGAACAACCTGAATGGGATTTTTTTAAAAGCTCCCACTAACTTGTAAGTAGTAAAATTAGTTCATGGAAAGAAACAACTGTTGCTCTAACCCAGGGGTGTCAAACTGCCGGCCCACGGGCCGGATGCATCACACGGAAGCCGCGCCCACCCCATTGCCGGCAATGGCAAAACTGTCCCGATACATTGCGCGATGTCACATGATGTTGCGAGTTTGACATGTCTGCTCTAACCAATGGGATGAATTCACTACAGGATTTTAGAATGGAAATAGCTGGTGTTGGATGATTACAAGGGCAGGCTATCATCTATAGTAGTCCCCAACTTACGACTGATTGCTTAGTGATCTAACTTACAATGGACCTCTCCATGACCACTTATGACCCAGCTTTGAAATTATGATAATCACCCCCTTGCAGTCATACGATTGCATTTTGAATGCTCAGTGACTGACACTTATTTATGGTTGTTTGCAGCACCCCAATCATGTAACTGTGATTTATGATGGTTTTTGCCAGAAACCAACATTTCTTCTGGTTTCTAGCAAAAAAAAAAGGGCCATAGAGGATAATGAATTCACATAACAAGCACCATGTTTGCTTTACAACTGCCACATTTGTTTTACAACCAGCGCATTTGCTTAATGAACACTGCAAAAAAAGCTCATAAAATTGTGTGCAGGCACATGGTGACCCTCTTATTGACTGGCATGGCCTACGACTGTAATTCCAAGTTCAATTATGGTTGTAGGTTGGGGACTATCTTGATTCTAGTATCGACTATTTGTCTGCCGGATTCAACAAGTCCAGTAAATAGTATGCTCTATGTAAATTATGCACGAAGTAGTGCGGCTCACTTTATTTCAAGAATCTAGAATCTTAGGCTTTGTAATTTTCCCATCCCCAAGCTTTGGCCATGAAGTTCTTCAAAATTTGTAGTCAGATTGAAATTAGCCCAATGGAACATTATTATGAAATACATAGGAAATACTCCTATTAATTGCATTTAATCAATCAGGTTTAGTTTTAACTTGCTTCTAACTTGCTTCTTTGTTTTGCCTATCCACCGAGATTATGTTGGTTTATGCTCCCAGGAATATTATTCAAAGGCCAGAGATGGCCCTCTGCTCAGAATAACTGAGTTCCTCTCACTTATTTGCTTAAGTTTAAATATTTAGGTGTGCTCCCAAGAGAAAATAATCACTCCTAGGTTAAGGCATTGACCTTTACCTTCTCTATAAATAATATTTAAATATAACCATATAATAATGACCATTCATTTTAACAGGAATTGCTGCTAAGGGGCCAATGCTCAAATGATGAGTGATTTCACAATAAATGATGGGTCTGTATGATGAAATGAGTGCTGTGACCAAGGACAGAAGACAAAAGAGAAAAAAGACAATGGAATTCCTAATTTCTTTGCATAAATTCTGTACCATTTGACATTTTCCACATAAAACCACTTAATATGCATTGTCTTAAAAATAATTATTTAGTTTGCAATTACTTTGCTGTGGGAGCATTGGGCAGTTGGGAAATGCTCCACCCCACTAGAAAAGGTAAGAGTTAGTTCATGACATAAAATATTGTCCCTCAAGTATTGCATTATAGTTCAATGCTCAGTTTGTTCAGGAAGACAAAGATCTAACAGTGTCAAGTAAAATCTCTCACTCATTCCCACTGTTGGTATGTGAACTCTGGATAACATGTAGGCGTTCATTTTTCACCATGGCCAAACCTCAGATTCTTGTTTCTATTTAGTCAAGATGTAAAAAAAAAAAAGCCACTTGTAGGTCCCCTATTGCTTCAAATGATCTTTGTATGTGGGCCGGCTAAATTGTGTGATTTCCTCCTTTCCAGCATTGTTAGACTCAGGGAAGATACATAATTTACTTTCCATGTAGCATTCCTCTTCACTGGGAGTAATTTAAGAAATCTGGCTGCTTACAGTTGATCAGAAATTATCACCCTTGCCTCTCAGATAAAGTTGGATTATTTTGACTCTAGCAGTAGAAAAATCCCACCAGTCTTTCCTCTTGCTCCTGACACTGTAAATATAACAAAACTAGTTGCTTTCCTTTCATTAAGATGCACTGAGCCTAAACTGGCCACTTCACTGTGTTAATGACCAATCCAGGTTTGTAGACATAAAGCTAATAGAAGATATTCCTTTTCTACAGATGTTTGTGACAACTGAATGGCAGCAAATCTGTCACAGGCCTTTGTATGTGGCTCAACAAAAGAAAATCTCAAGGGTCTCATTAATTAAGTAGACTCAGTAATGGCAAAACGCTGGCATTTGACTTCTACTTTCTACTATCATTAATTCTTCTCACTGAGTTCCAGTCTGGGATGGGGTCATAGATATGATTTTAAAGGTGATAGAATGGATTCCCTTTTGGGATTTTGCCCAGCTCAAATCCCTATTCTGGGTTGGACTCTCCAGAAATCATCAGACTCCCTCAACAAAACATCTTCAACATGACTGAGTCACTCTAGGTTTTCTTTTCGTGCTGTGCTCCATGAAGCATTAAACGACTGAAACAGGATTTTTGTTGTTTTGTATTTTTACTTGTTATATAAAATTGGAGGTGGGCAGATATATTTCTTAACTGTAGTTCACACTTAGCATTCCAGAAAAATTGACAATGTTATGTCGATGGATGGGGTAGTGATGGCAACATAGGAACTGGACTACAGAAAACAGATTTAAATCACCAAGATAACATGCAATTCAGCAAAGTTCAAAACTATGGAATTTTGCAAGGGACCAGTTAAACCAAATTAGCATCCTGACAGATTGCTGATCATTCTCTGAACACATCCAGTGAAATTGATCCCATCATCTCAGTGGAGAAATAGTTCTGCTGTCAAACTGTTGCAAGTTTTTTTTCTAACATATGATTTCTATAACTTAATACCATTATTTTACCTCCTATCTTCAGGGACAATAGAGGACATAACAAAACCGTGATAATTTTAAATAAACAAACAAACAAAAACGGAACAGACATAAACGAGCACTCCAGACTGTTTTAACGATGAGCAAGGATTTATGGTAACTTACATTCTTTCTGAAACTTAATTTCTTTTTAGAAGACAGAAGCTGTTGCTGTCAGTTTGGTTCAGTATATTTCTTGCTTTAAACATGTTTAACATTGGCTGATGCTCGATCTAAGCAAATAATCCCAAGTATTTATACTGGAAGGAGATTATCCAAGCAATAATGCCAAGATCATAAATGACATCAGAAAAGCACTACAGTACCCAATCAGACTAATGGCCTAACTTGCCCGACATTCTGCTTCTATTGCAGCCAATTAGATGCCTTTGGAAAGCCCACAGGTAGCATTGAAGTGCAGTCACACCTTAGTTAGTTCCAATAACCAAGGCCACACTTGGAATACTGCATCCAGTTTTGGTCACTGCGATGTAAAAAAGATGTTGAAACTCTAGAAAGAGTACAGAGAAGAGCAACAAAGATGATTAGGGGACTGGAGGCTAAAGCATATAAGGAACGGTTGCTGGAATTGGGTATGTCTAGTTTAATGAAGAGAAGGACGAGGGGGGACATGATACCAGTGTTCCAATATCTCAGGGGCTGCCACAAAGAAGAGGGTGTCAAGCTATTTTCCAAAGCACCTGAAGGCAGGACAAGAAACAATGGCTGGAAACTAACCAAAGAGAGAAGCAACCTAGAACTAAGGAGAAACTTCCTGACAGTTAGAACAATTAACCAGTGGAACAACCTGCCTCCAGAAGCGGTGAATGCTCCAACACTGGAGGTTTTTAAGAAAAGACTGGACAGCCATTTGTCCGAAATGGTATAGGGTTTCCTGCCTGAGAGAGGGTTGGACTAGATGACCTCCAAGGTCCCTTCCAACTTTACTATTATTATTATTATTATTATTATTATTATTATTATTATTATTATTATTATTATTATTATTATTATTATTATTATTATTATTACTTATACAGAACTGCACATTCTGGCCAATAGATAAACTTATTACTGTGGGACCAGCCTATCCAAAAATACTAACAGGCAGTTCAAGCTAGTCAGCCAGGAAGATACTAAGGAAATGAACAATCTTTTCAAGAATTACCATTAGCATCACCCAGATGATGACGGTGGTGGTGATGGTGGTGATGGTGGTGGCAACCACATTTCAGGAGGAGGATTGCAAATGTCATGCAGCTCTGGCAATCACAAAGTCATATTGCTGACTCCTGGTCAAGGGTATTGAAAAGGGCTGCCAAATACAGCTGAACCATTCAGTTCTTGGCAAAGTTTGAATTTCAGTAGACACTTGAACTAATATTTCAACAGTACACATGGAAAATTAAAACAGAAATCTTTTGGAAGCTGTTCCTTGTGGCAAGTTATTAATGGCTCTTTTCATGGAAAGGCTGGCCCTAACAACTGAAAGGTAATAAGATAATTTAGCTTACTAAATCTTTCACAAATGTGAATTCATTATAGTATCTATCTATCTATCTATCTATCTATCTATCTATCTATCTATCTATCTATCTGTCATCTATCTATCTATCTATCTATCTATCTATCTATCTATCTCCCTTTCATCCATCCATCCATTATAAAACATAAAAGGATTTTTACTTCAAATATTAAATAATTTTTATTTATTGAATCATCTGGAAGCATCTGCACAGGAGGCTAGCATATACAAGGATTTTTTTCAGATACACAATGGATAGGATAACAACAACAACAACAACAACAACAACAACAACAACAACAATAATAATAATAATAATAATAATAATAATAATAATAATAATAATAATAATCCCAGTGAGGCACTACCTTGACATGGTTGTGGGGCTTGTGTGCTCTGAGGAAGATGAGAGCTATGCCAGAGGTCTCATCATAGAAGTCAGACTAAGAGTGTCTCTCCCATAAAAATATGGTGAGATGTAAATTTCAGAAAACCATACCGACTCGGATGTCACCTGGGTTAACAAGGTCCACTCTAGATATCTGGTGAAAAATGGACTGTTGGCTGAGCAACCACGGCCAGCAGCTACAGAACTACTGGGGAAAAAGTTTTTTACCCATAGCAAATATACAATGATTAAAAAGAAAGAAATATTACAGATCAAGTCCAACAAGAAGAGGATATTTGAAATGAATGCTCCAGTTCTGGAAAGAACAACTTCCAGAATCAGAAATAACAGAGCAGAGGCTAGCAGATCAATGCCAATTTATAATACAAAATAAAAGTATTCACAGAAGCAGAATTGGAAGAACTGTAAAAGTTTACCCAGGGCAAAGAAATCAAAGCCTTGCCAGAAGTAACTCAGAATGTAGATGTAAACTAGGGGGAATTGGCAGTAGAGGAATCCACCAGAGATATAAAACTGTTTTCATTTGGAAACCAGGCACCCTCTCCTCTGCCTCAGGAAGAACAAAGCCCTCTAACTAAAGAAGTAAAGGGATTGAAACAAAGTAAAACTGAACATTTAGAACAGCACAAAAACATCAGAATAAGCTCAGTGCAAAAAACAAACCAATGTACAGCCCAGCTCAGTTATAACTAAATACCTGGGACGCAAAATCAACAAAGAAGAAAAAACAAACAAACAATGCACCACAAAAATGGAAGATTGGACTGGAAAATAAGATTAGCAAGTTGAGATCAGATGCAAGCAAGTTAAAACAGATGAAAGAAAAGAAGTTGAAGAGCAAGAAGACTAAAGAATACCTAAGCAAGAAATATCACGTAGAAACAAAGATCAAGGAAGCACTGGAAATAATAAAGCAGCAAATAACAGCTATAGCCAAGAAGATCAGCAGATACAAAGCTCGAATTGCAAATTATAGGCAAAACCTCCAATTTCAATCCAATCAGAAACATTTCTCCAATCCATCAATGGACAAACTGCAATGAATCAGTCAGTACCTGACAAGGAAGAAACAGTGAAGTTCTGGATGCAGATATGGGATAACCCAAAGAAATGCAACAAGGATGCAGCTTGGTTAAAAGAGGTGGCTGCCAATAAAAAATAAGTTTTAACGAAAGAACTAGTAATAACAGCAGAAATGGTAGGGAAAAGAGCAAGGAAGATCAATAATTGGTCAGCATCAGGTGAAGATGAATTGCATGGTTTTTGGTTGAAACATCTGTTCTATACCCACTCGTTGCCAAGCAGTTCAACAACATACTACAAGGAGATTAAACTGAAGAGGGGCTAACATCTGGGAAAATCTACCTGATAATGAAAGATCCAGCAAAAGGGGCAGCACCAGGCAACTACAGACCAATTATTTGCTTACCAACAACTTTCAAATTGCTAACCGGTATGGGTAGCTGATGAGTCCAAGAACCGAGTTGAAAACAATTTCTTTCCATCTGAGCAGAAAGGAAATGGTCCCAATAGCAGAGGAACAAAATATCAACTCCTTATTGACAAAATGATTTTGGAAAACTGCAAGAGAAAGAAGACCAATCTAAATGTAGCATGGATCAACTACAAAAAGGCATTTGGTTCTCTACCACGTGACTGGATAATCAAGTGGCTAGAAATAACAGTAGTCAATAGAAACATCAGAAACTTTGTGCAAAGATCGATGGCACAATGGAAGACACAGTTGAGAGGCTAGGAGAGTTTACTATCAAGAGAGGAATATTTCAAGGAGATTCATTATCACTACTACTATTTGTCATTGCACTGTTTCCTCTGTCAACAATACTGAATAACTCAGGCCAAAAACTCAGGTTTTTGATCAAACATCAAAAATATCTGCCAGTTATCCTACCACCTTTACATGAATGATCTGAAGCTGTATGGAAAAACATCTGAAATAGAATTGCTGCTCAACACTGTCCATATATATATACCCAAGATATTGCAGTGGAGTTTGGATTGGACAAATGTGCCACATTCACTATCAAACAAGGAAAAATAGTGAAAATTGTAGGAGTCAAGCTGCCCCACGAATATAACATTAAGCGTTTGGATGAGGATGATTACTACAAATACCCTGGGTATCCTTCAAGCTGACAACATCAAGCACACTGAAGTCAAGAAAAGATTAGAGGTGAATACATCAAGAGAGTGAAGAAGATCTTAAAGTCCAACTCAATGGAGGAAATAGCATCAAGGCAATCAACACCTGGGCAATTCCAGTCATTAGATTCACAGCTGATATAGTGGACTAGACTCAAGAAAATACTATACCTGAGTAATAAATACCACTTTAGAAGACACAATAAGTCAACAGCAGTGGTAGTTAACAGTAGCCAGACACCATAGAGACCCCCAAGATTTGAACCTGTGAATTTCCATGGTCTGATTATCCTGATCTCAATCAATTTTCCAACTTGCACTTGCAGTTTTATACAGCTGCAACTTTTCATTACTTAATTGAATGGCACACAATGCTGAGAAAAAGAAATAGTTCATTTAAGGAGCTGAAAAAAAATTAAAGAAGGGGTCTATAAATCCCAGGGAAGTGTTAATAAGATGAAAAAAATACCTTGCAGAAGAAATGGTGATGTTTTGCCTGAAAACAAATTTGAAATGAATTTGGATGGCATTGTTAATATTTTTGAGAAGAGCTACAGTAAGTGGCTTTATTTTCAAAATGACTCAAGGGTGTTGATGCTTCTTTAAGTTTCAAAGAATCTGGTCTCAAATCTATGATTTCTGTTGTTTACAGCACGATCCTACCTATATCTACTACCTATTTTACTAGGTAATAAGTAATAAGAGCTAGGAAAAATAAGTTCCACTGTAATGCAGCCCTACAATGCAATATTTATACAGTACACATTCCATCAGATTTATTCCAAAATAAACTCAGACAGACAGACAGACAGGTAGATACATTCTAATGGCCTCCTCTCTCTAGGTGGACTGAATAAAAACAAAACACAGATTAAACAAACAAACAAACCCTAATGATCCAGTTATTAAAAATAAAATTCTGCATACAGGTCTCTTGGAAGGATTCAGATAAATGCAGAAACAGAAGCCAGGTACAAATTTGTGTGGTTTAGAAGAAGATGAAAAACAAAACAAAACAAAAACTCAACCTAATTATCTCAAAGGTGCTTTTTTTTCTTCAAAAGGCAACTGGACCTTTTTTCCCTTGAGGAAGAACAAGAAGAAAACATTTTGCTTTTCATCAAAGAAGCTTCATCAGTTCTGATTAAGGGGGGGGATGGAAGGATATATTCTGATAGGATGGTGGGGTGGGGGTGAGGTAGATGGAAGGATTGTAAGGGAAGAAATGAAGTAATCTCCCCCCCCCCACTAATGCCCATCATCCTATCAGAACCTGTCCTTCCATCCCCCTACCACTATCAGTGCTTATCCTTCCATCCCTCTGCCATCAGAACTGATGAAGCTTCTTGGAAGAGAAGCTTCTTCCTCCTCAAGGAAAAAACAGTCAGTTGCCTTTTCAAGAAAAAAGCACCTTTGAGACAACTATGACCTGGATGACTGAGAATTTGCACAGGTACTCAACCTGATCCAAAGAAATAATAATCAGAATTTCAATTTATGTCATATTGCTGAAGTGCTAAAAATCTGCATTAGCTCCCTCATTCTATACATATGAGCTGTGGTGGTGCAGTGGTTAGAATGCAGCACTGCAGGCTAATTCTACTGACTGCTAGCAGTTGGATTCTCAGTGGGTCAATTGACTCAGCCTTCCATCCTTCCGAGGTCGGTAAAATGAGAACCCAGATTCTTAGGAGCAAGATGCTGACTCTGTAAACTGCTTAGAGAGGGCTGTAAAGCACTATGAAGCAATATGTCATGGTTCCAACAGATGAAACTCTTCAAAAGAACTTCGAGGCATTGTTTACCTTAAAGAATCTTTTATTCGAGAAGCAAAGTATTGGCACTACATAGTTGAAACCAAAAACTAAATTCCCCTCCCCTGGATACAAAATAACAAAGCACAATTCCCTCCTCCAATAAACAGTCATAAATCACATTCCCCAATTAGCTTGAAGCGCCGGCTTTCTCCCCAGCTCCCCAGCCCGCCAAAACTCTATCAACTCTGGGCCCAATGATCTTGGGTTCCCACGGCTGAGTTATTATTGTTATGACTAGCTGGACACTCATCCTCCCAGCATCAACTAACTCTAAAAGCAATAGAGGAAAAATGGCTGCATTTCCATCTGTTGTCAAAGCAAAAACATCCGATGTTAGCAGCGTTGACATGATAGATAAGTCTAAGTGCTATTGCTAGTGTTATTCTTCAAGCCACTTTGCAGTAGGAGTCCTAGAGTAAGCAAAAGGGAGTATTTCTGTGTGGCAAGAATAGCGTGCCCTCAGATGAAAACAAAATAGCATGCCCTCAGCCCAGGGATTGGAGCTTCAGAGATTCAGGTTTATATCAGCATTTGATTTACCTTCTGGCTGTGAATGGAACTCATGGTAGATCATAGAAAATACTGTGGGATTGCTGGATATTCCTAATTTTTGGAAAGTACCATTCTTGACCATTGCTTCTGTGGCAACCGAGCATTACAAACTAAATATTGGCATGGAGGGTGATCATCTGGCATGGACACTCTGCCTTCCAACCCAAAAGTCATTTTGGAAGCTCATGTGCACTTGCACTGAAGCAGAATTTCTAGAGGTGCCATGAAGCCACTCTTATTTATATATTTTTTAAAAAATATTTTCTCAGAAAGCATAGTCTATTTGGATGTACGGATGGCCAGATCTCAAGAAATGAGTTAAGTGTTTTTTTTACAAACAAGCCAAATGTTTTCAATGCAACTGTTTTTTTTAGTGAGAACACACTGAAGCTGTTGTAGAGAATATATATAGACTTTAATCATTTTCATGGATTTTATAAAAAAAATCTTTGTACCTTTTTTATTAAAACAACATGAAGTGTGTAAATAGCTTCACATTTTTTAAATGCAAGAAATTTTAAATATCCCAAACACAGTTTATGAAATGATTGGAGTGAACAGCAGATCAGAAGCAAGATAGGTGTTAAGTGAGACTTGCTCCATTTTACAACCTGTCTTGTCACAGTTGTTAACTGAATCACAGTTGTTAAGTTAGTAACACAGTTGTTAAGTAAATCTGGCTTCCCCATTGACTTTGCTTGTCAGAAGGTTGCCAAAGGTGATCACGTGACCTGGGACACTGCAACCTTCGTAAATACAAGCCAGTTGCCAAGCGTTCAGATTTTGATCACGTAACTGTGGCGATGATGCAACGGTCGTAAATGTGAAAAATGCTCATAAGTCACCTTTTCTCAGTAACTTTGAATGGTCACTAAATGAACAGTCGTAAGTTAAGGATTACCTGTATCCAGTGCTTTTTTTGTAAGAAAAAAGGTGCCAGAACTCACATCTTATTAATCTTTTATTTAAAAAATTATATATTCAGTTCTTAACATACATTTAATTTATTGTATTTAAGGCAAATGTTCATAGTAAATTTTACACTAAAAATTAAAAAAAAAAATTCAGTTCACCGACGATTTTTTAAAATAAAGAAATTATTTACCTTTCGCACGTAATCAATCACTGTACACACACCCACACATGTCAGTCATGTAACGAAACATAACAGTCACCACCCGCACTAAGCACTCAGTGCGTGATCACATGACCAATCACAAGCCGAGCAGTTCCACAAGTTGAGCAGCACCATCACAACCAGCGTGGACAAAGTACGTATGCATCGGACTTGACACACAAGCAGCCCTCATGCACCGTTTTAATGATTTTACCTCCCACCTGCTACGTTCGACAGGGAAATTCAAGTCCACGTAGACCAAACATCAAATTTTCAAAAGTTACTTTTAAAATTTGAAAAATCCATCAAAAAAAGGTGCCCAAACTCCATTCCAGTGCATTCTATGACAAAAAAAGCACTGCCTGTATCCAATAAGACCCACTTACAACAAGAAAAAATTATTAGCAAACATTTTTCTGGAACAGAAAAAGGGAGAGGCTGAATTACTTGCAGCCTAGAAGTAATCTTGGTCTAGACATGAGTATCTTACGCTGGCTTAGAGAATTTGGTGTGATCAAAGAACAGGAGCAGCTAGTGGTGCAATGCAGATATGCCAACTTTCTAACCTGGCCACAACAGACAATGAGGCTTCTTTCTCCACTTCTGTATTTTGAATAAAAAAATGACATGAGGTAGAAGAGGAGTGGTAACATCATTATTATTGCCTTAGTAAATGAATCATTTCTCTGTTTTTTAAAATTTGGTATAGCCACTCACTCCAATAGACTCTGGGTGGCTTACTGTTGTTGCTGTTCAGATTATTGCATCCAATGGGCAAGCTACCTCTGTTGGTTTTACTATTGTAGATGTCTGATTGCAAGACATCCTACATTTTTCTGGATCTAATCCTTGGTCAGCGATGACAAAACTGCTTAAAATCAGCCAAGGTTCTCTAGGCGCTACAACCTGCAAATTTGAGAACTGCCCATCTCAGGTTAAAAAAAACAACTATGGATTTATTGTTAAATAATGTAATATTTTGCAAAAGAAACTGGTCGGCTAAATCAGTATGATATAAAACCTGAAGATTTAGGCAAGTTGAAACAAAAATTAAGAATAAGCTAAAATTTAAGATAAAAAGTGAAAAGAAGACAGTACAACTATTTCCATGAGGGAAGATGAGCCAGAAATTTCACTTAGACTGAAATTCCAACAGAAACTGAATGATGTAGAAGAATTTCTGGAACATGTTAGGCAGCTCTAGATCGTTTTAAGAAAGAATAAGCTTGGTAAGCTTAGCTCAGGTCAATGAAAGCTCCATGCCACACAATATTGCTTATCTATCACAATATAGGATAGATATTAGAGCCATGGTAGCGCAGTGGTTAGAATGCAGCATTGCAGGCTAACTCTGCCCATTGCCAGGAGTTCGATCCTGACGGCTCAAAGTTGACTCAGCCTTCCATCCTTCTGAGATTGGTAAAATGAGGACCCAGAACATTGGGGGCAATATGCTGACTCTTAAACCTCTTAGAGGGGGCTGTAAAGCACTATGAAGGGGTATATAAGTCTAAGTGCTATTGCTATATTTCTCCCCTATACTAGTTCAACCTAATATGTCTGAAACGAGCTGATATCCACATTCCTTTAATGGCAGATGTGTTGCAGCTTGCCTAGCATTCCTGGCTTTTTTCTATATACTCAGAATAGATTGTGGTCAGTCTCTTCAATCTACTTTGAATCTGCAGCAAATAAATCTATCCTTACTATGCAAAATGAAGCAAATTAAGCAAAGTCATGCTCTTCTGCTTATGCTGCTGTATTTTCTTTAAAAACACAATGTTTAAATTCAACACATATATGCAGGCATTTGATAGGTTAGTGAACCTACTGAAACCAAAAAATGCTATTGGTTTCACTGCCTTTGGGCATATATAAATCTATAAACCACAAAATACCATCCAGAAGGTATCGTCATCCTAATACAAATGTTCTAACATATGATCTGTGAGAAAATGGTTATGTTTCTCTGGAGGATCGGCATGTGTTGAAATAGGTAACCCAGTTTTATCCAGACAGCATCACAATATACATTCAGATTGGTGTTAAGTCAAGAAAGTACATTCCTTGAACCACTCCTGTCACTCCCACATTCCACATTTTTGACTTCTTTGCCAAGTTGGATGAAATAAGGCACTATGCTCAGCTGGAGCCAAAAGAGTTCTTCTTGCTTGAAGAGTAATCCACACTGGCAAGGAAAGCTTGCAAAATTAGCAAATTAAGGCCTGGTTTTTACCAGGATGGTAAAATGGCGCTGAAGTTATATATTATTTCAAGCTATAGGTAATGAGCACAATAGCACCTCCTCCTTCTTCATATTCATCCAAAAATGGAGATTGATTTAAGAAGCATCTTGTGTTGTACTGGAGGCAATCTTTATTATCATGTCTAGAAATCATGAATAATCATATCCTTCATGATATACTTAATGTCTCCTTAGAACTGTTAAGGTTGTGTGCTTCCACAACATATTGTGGAAGCACACTCCAATGTTTAAATATCCACTGCATGAAGTAGTACTTCCTATACTATTTTCTGAATTTGCATTCTGTGTTTTAACCAGATAAGACATCTTTAGCTGTTATGAAAGACTTTCTAATCCAAGTTCAATAGACCTTGCAATGCTAAATCTACATTTGTCAAAATGTATGTTTCTTTCATGCAATAAGACCAATTCTGGAAATTCGATTTTCCAGAGGCACTGTAGTATGGAATTGATAGACCTAACTAGAGTCTATCCAAATACCTAATCAAGAAAATTTCAATCATAAAAGAAGAGTGGCCGGTAAAAAAAAAACCCTGGGCCAATCCTCCCCTGCTTCTATGGATGCACCAAAATACACAAGCCCAATATAAAGTAACTTTTTGTCCAATTGTATCATTACCACCCCAACATACAACATAACCAAAGAACTTACAAAAAAAGCTTCAACATCTCATAGATGGAAATGAATATTTTATCAGCTTCCCACTATAGCGCCTCAAGTAAATCAAAGATCTAAAAAATAGAAGATTGAATTATGGTTTCATTTGATGTTACAGCACTTTTTGCAATTATGAATCCAAAACTAACAAAAGAATCTTTGTTACTGTGTTACTCTCTGAGCACCATCTACCAGCATCTTTTTTTTTAATTGAAAATTTTATAAAATTTTACAATATAACCCCCCCTCTTCCCCAAACCCACCCTTCCACTCCCCCCTCCCTCCTTCCTCACTTCCCAGAGTCAATCACAGGGTTAACAATAAAATAATCATACTCTAACTAACATTAATCAACTATTAAAATAGCATATCTATAATCTCCTTTAACTCTCTTTTAAGCAAATATACAGTTATTAAGAACAATAATAATAACATCACTTTGATAATTAAAAATAATACTAAGTAAACTATTCTAACCTTTATACAACAGTAATATTCTAAAATTCACTCAAAAACCAAATGATATTTTTTGGTCCCATATTTACGCTCAATATAATCTATCCATCTTCTCCAAACCAAAATATATCTTTCTTGTGAATAGTCCTTCATATAACATCTACCAGCATCTTTTGATGGGCAGTAAAATGGTTCCCTCTTCTTGAGCATCTCATGTATAGTAGTTTCTGGAGTCTCTGTGGTTAGTCTAAGATATAGACATCTCTAAATAAGCTGCTAATTAGAGCAACAGATTTAATTCTCTAGCACCCGATTGTTTTTCTAAGCTACTAGCAAAGGAATATGTAAACAAAATACAGTAGTGACCAAAATTGTGGAAACCTTTTGGGAAAAGTGTATTTTTGAGGTTTGATGGCTAATAACACCACTTTTGTTTGGAGTAGTACCATAAAATTATATATCAATGGAAAGATAATTTAATCAAGAATGTAATGCAACAAAGTTTGTTCCATTATCTGTACTGTATTCTATGAAATGTTATAGCCAAATAACCAGAAAAAGGAAGCACAACTTGCTTAGGTTGATATCAGGTAGCTTTCCTTCACCTGATTGTAGCCAATGAGCATGAGTGTTTAGAGAGCCAATCAGGTGTTATCTTGATTTGGCAATGAGCCAATCAGATCACAGTAGGATTCAGTTATTGATGTCATGTATTGAAGTTGAGAGGTGGACATTTGTCAGTGTGTTATGTGATCACTATCAAGTTGATTGGGTTTTTTTGTGTTCTTTCATTTAGTGAGCTTGTAAAATATAATAAAATTAAAGTAATGGTGCAAAGAGTTGACTGGTTGCCCAGAAAGCAATGTAAAGTAGTATTATTAAGTGAATAAGGCTATAGTTATAAAGAAATTAAAAGAAAAATTGGTGGAAACTTAACTGAAGGTGGCATTTCTACTGTACACTTTTCCCAAAAGGTTTCCACAATTTAGGCCACTACTGTAATCATCCATAAAAGTCAATGGGTAGTTACTTGCATTGGCCCACAGATGTTACTGTGGAACAAATGTGGGGGTGGTTTGACATTTTTCTTTCTGGAAATGAGGGTCTTAAATAGCAGGGGCACTTGGATTGATGCACTCATAATTTCATTTTCCAATTGTTTGCAAATCCTCTAGTTGTGAACAGCATTTCTGCATTTTTATAGCTCATCTTTCTATTCTACAAATTTTTGAACTTGCTTTGTGTAACTGCTCTACCGTATTATCTTGTTAATTTATTATAATTTCTTTATAATAATTATATTATAATTTCTATAATATTCCAAACTTAAGACTTAAAAAAAAATCTGTGTTCCTATAAAGTGCTTTTCATGAAGAATTCTCCATTTTGATTCACACAACTTTGTTTGTTTAAATTATACTCTATCTGTGTGGTGGAGGGCATTCTTGGAAAGCTCCAACCAAATAAAAGAAGCAATTTTGGCAAAGCAGTCTCTGGCATATCCGGATACTATACTACATAGGATTTTATAGTAAATGTTCAGCAGAATGGCATGGTGGCCTAATGGTGAAGAAGTCCACCTCCCACTTGGAAAGTTGAGAGTTCAATCCTAGATAGCAGATCTTTCTTTCCTAGGACACAAAGAAAAAACATCTGCTGTAAACTCCACTTCGGTATCAGGAAGGGCATCCAGTCGCCCCAACTCTAGTCCAAAAATAGAGATTATGTGGTTGTTAAAAAGGAGGCGAGTTTTATAGTAAATGATCAGCATTTTCAGTTGAGCCTGGGAGCCTACTGGCAACTAACATTTAACTGCTATATTCTACAATAAGTGCACTTCCATATCATTTTCAAATGCAATCATACACAGAGTGGATTACAGTAATCTAACCAATTAAACATTGATTATGGTTGCTGGAAGATCTAAACTGGGTTGTAAATGGTCACCAATCAAAACTAAGGAAAGGTCCCCAGCTTGAACTGAAGCCATGAGTCTAGAACATGGGTGTCAAACTCTCCATGTCACATGACGTATCGCGATGTAACTTTTTTTGCATTGCTGGAGCTGGGGTGGGTGTGGGCTCCATATGATGCAACCGGCCCATGGGCCGGCAGTTTGACACCCCTGGTCTAGAAGGACCCTCGAGTCATGAATCAATTCTACAAAAAGCATGATTGCAGTCATAATAACAGCTGGGACTGATATTACTCAGTCGCTCAGTTGTGTGTTAATGAATAACATTGCCTTGCTAAGATTTAATCTCTATTGGTTTCACATGATCCAGTTTCTGACAACCTCTGACACCAATTCAATACTTCCTCAACATCTTGAGCATGGCCTAAGGTCACAGACTTTGACTGGGTATCAACAGCATACTGATGATGCTTTACCCCAAACCAGCAGATTATTTCTCTCACTGGTTTCATGAAGATATTAAATTACCTGTGGGAGAGAGGTTTTGTGTTATTCCAACAGTTCTCAAGCTCTCAGAGCTGTATGTTCTTGCTGATGTTATAGAAAAGAGCTGGAAGGGACATTGGAGGTCTTCTACTGCAGCCCCCCCCCCCCACTTAAGCAGGAGAACCTATACCATCTCAGACAAGTGTCTGTCTAGCCTCTTCTTAAAAATCTCCAGTGATGGAGCGCCCATGGTTTCTGGAGGCAAGCTGTTCCACTGGTTAATTGTTCTCACTGTCAGGAAGTTTCTCCTTAATTCTAGGTTGCTTCTCTCTTTGTTCACTTTCCAACCATTGTTTCTTGTCCTGCCCTCTGGTGCTTTGGTGAATAATGTGACCCCCTCTTCTTTGTGGCAGCCCCTCAAGTACTGGAATACTGCTATCATATCTCCCTTATTTCTTCTTTTCTTTAGACTAGCTAGACCCAAGTCCTGCAGCCGTTCTTCATATGTTTTAGTCTCCAGGTCTTTGATTATCTTAGTTGCTTTTCTCTGATTTTTTTTTCTTTTTGTGATATGGTGACCAAAATTGGCTGCAGTATTCCAGGTGTGGTCTTACTAGGGTTTTATAAAGCAGCACTAATACTTGGCGTGATCTTGATTCTATGCCTCTGTTTATACAACACAGGATTGTATTAGCTTTTTTGGCTGCTGCTGCACACTGCTGGCTCGTGGTCAAGTGATTGTCCACTAGGACTCCAAGGTCCCTCTCACAGTTACTGTTTTTAAGCCAGGTCTCACCCAGTCTGTACCTGTACCTTTGATTTTTCCAGTTTGTCAAGATCTTTTTGGATCCTGACTTTGTCTTCTGGGGTTTGTCTTCTACTCCTCTACTCCTGCCAGTTTGGTGTCATCTGTAAATTTGATGAGTTCCCCTTCAATTCCCTCATCTAAGTCATTGATGAAGATATTGAAGAGTACTGGGCCTAGGACGGAACCTTGTGGTACCCCACCGCTTACTTCTCTCCCTATCCAGTTCATGGGACCAGGTTTTTCAAGCACACTATTACCTCCTTCAAGCAGGATTATCTTCCAGCTCCAGTCTGTTGGTTCTAGTGGTTAAGGAACCAGTCTAGAAAGGGGAAGGCCATGAGTTAAAGTCCTGTCTTAGCCATGAAAGAAAGCTGGGTGACTTTAGGCTGGTCACTCTCTCTCAACAAAAGCAACCTCAGGGGAAATAGGAGAAGGAAATTGTGTTGGATATGTTCACCACCTTGAGTTATTTGTAAAAATAATAAAGGTCGGATGCAAACAAACCAGGAGGGGCATGGAACTAGCCCATGTGTGGCAGTTCATACACAGGGTACCCTATCCACTTCTTCTGATTCCACAAGCTTGAAAAATCCCAGACAATAACATAAGCAGTTCAAACAGTGTATCCTACAAGAACTCAGTGGGGTTCCATGAGAGACTAGGAGGGGAAAAAATTAACTTGACCACAACCAATTTGTTATCACTAGAGCAGGGGTTCCAGGATTTTTTTTTTTTAAGCCAACACATTCCAGAGCTTGAAAAGATTTGGAAAGCGCTGACATAAGACACTGTTTCATGCACTACTTGTTCTGCAGTAGATTCTTCCTCTGATGTCCAACCCAGGAGAGAGACGAACAACTTTGAGAAAAATTGTACTGGCACAGGATGCAATGAAAATAAAGTTGGGGAGGAGGGGCCTCTCAGTGTAATTGTGTTTTAAATAACACAGTTGAGATCATTGCAATATTTTGAGCTCAGAGAGGGCATTAACTTCAAAATAAATAATTGACACCTGATCTGAATCAAATTTAAATGTTAAGGCAGCTCATTATAACTTATGTACAGGAATGCTTTTCCATCAGTATATGGATTGGGAAAATTCATTTGCAGAAATAACAAGTTGAAATATTGATGTCCTTCCTGAGGTTTAGTTACCATAAATTATTTTATCCCATTAAATGTGGATATTGGATACATCTTCTTGGAATGAAAGCTGGTGTTGTAGAAGACACAAAATGAGCTATCATGGATGCCTTTGATATAAATACTTTTATTTAACACATCAGTAGGAGTTGTATAGTAGAATAACATACTATACGTACATGCTGACGTCTTCCACTGAATCTGTCCACAATGGCTGAATCCTGAAGAAATTTCAAGTCAATAAGTCAGTAAGCAAAAAAGGATTTTCTGTGAGGTAATTCAAAATTCTTACTTGCATAATAAAATAGAAAATCCCCAGGTTCCTTGGTTAAACTCTGTTTAACCCATTGGTCTTGTCAAAGGTGCTTTGCAAGAACCAGAAAGAAAATTTAATGGTTCCAGAACTGCAACTTGTTTGGCAGGAAGAGAAGACAGAAATTAAAGCAAATCATCCTCAGTCATGGTGACAGTTCTTTAAAAAATGTCAGTGCATAATACATGCACAGTTAATCCTTCAATGAGGGGTTAACCTGCTGCCTTTTTTCAATCCATGAGAAATGTTTCTGTGGGCAGTTTCCTCACTCAACATTCTGACTGACAACATGCTCTAATGAATTTAGTCCTCCTCCTCCTCCTCCTCCTCCTCCTCCTCCTCCACCACCACCACCACCACCACCACCACCACCACAATATCTAGCAATCCCAGAAGGGGCAGTGAAGAACAATATTGGTGGCTGGCAACAGTTAGGCAGTTATCTGAAGGAAAGTATATTGACCAACCCAGGATTAAAATCAGCATCTCCAGATCTTAAAATTCTAGTGCAGGATCTGGAGATGCTCACAGTGCTTTGAGTAATAATTCTGGTAAGAAAATATTATATATTAGATACCAGACTGGAACTGAACTTAGTTTGTCATAAAAAATACGAGGCAGAATAAGAACAGAGTAAGATCCAAATTGTTTGTTCTCATCTCCGTTCTGTTCACAGCTGTTCTGAGACCCAGAATCTTGGGAGAAAACATGGAAGAAAGCATAGAATGTTATGATAATACTTGCAAGCTAGTAATTTTAGACAAGGCCATTTGAATTTTGCTGGGTACAGATCAGAACACTTTTGGTGATATGAAAATCCACTTGTAAATTAATAGAACAATATGTGTAATGGAGATTCTCAATCATCCAGTCATGTTTGTCCCAAAGGTGCTTTTTCAAAAGACAACTAGACTGCCTTCCTTGGTTTTTTCTTTGGAAATCTTTTGCTTCTCATCCAAGAAGAAAAAAAACAGGAAAGTCCAGTTGCCTTTTGGGATAATAGAACAATAGTTTTTTAAAAAAAATCTAGCAAAAACCATTTAAAAATATTTCTTATACATTTGTAGGCAAAAGGATGGTGCATGTTTAAAGAAATATTACTCAGCCTGGAAAAGTAATTAGCTGGTTCTTTGAATCATATAATAAACAAAAACATAAAGTTTTTTTCTCACTAAAACATTTTAAAAATGTTGTTTGCAATTTTTAGTGTGTCCAAGTAAACTGAAAAGCTAAGACACTAATGATTATACAATAGCCAGGTTTGCCTTGTACTTCTAAAGATTTTGGCAATATATATATATATATTTTAAAAAACCCAACCACATGGTTGATATGTTATTTACTCACTTTTAATCTACATTTTTCAATAGATCTTCCAGCAAAATGTCATCTAAATGTTTTCTGACTTATGCCAAACATAGGCAGATAAATTATTAACTCTTTTCTTTGATGCAAAAAAAAAAATCCCCAAAAGGGCCCAAATGAAAGCAGATGTTAACACAGGTGACCCAATAGTATAGCATTATTTCCAAACTGCCATAAATAAAATCCAAAGCTGTCTTGAGAACTGAACAAAAATACAGATTCTGAACATTGTGAACTTAACTCTTTCTATGCCACATCCTGATAAAAGCACTTTTTTTTCTGAATTACAAAAGAAAGAATACACTCATTTGTCTGAAAGATTTATAAGCTGTCTTTCATCACAGGATCCCAGGATCATAAAATGTGCGGACATGCTTACTCAGTCTGAAACCTAAGTTTCTGTGTTCACGGAGGAAGACAGGAGTGGGTGTTGGGGATGAAGACTTCAGTCTCACAGCAGGAGATACTTTCCTTCTTGCTGCCCTGACCTTCTTGGCTAGAAGGCAGGCACTCAAAATGCAGTACAGCTGAATAACTCCTGGCTAGCCATCTGCAGTGGGGGATGGCTGAAGTTTCCAAACCGAAGGTAGCTCAAGGTAGTACAGATGTTTGGCTATGTCAAGCACTCGGTCTCATCAATTTTCTACCATAATTAAGAGTGAAAACATTCCTGCTAGATTTAGGAACTGGCCAGATCCTTTGGGAGCCAATTTAGAAGAACAGAGACCTGAATGTTCTTAAGATCTTTTTCAGTGCATTTTGTTCTCTAGTAATCATGTTCATTCTTCTCTCTCCCTCTGAGAACACGCGTGTGCACACACTCTTCCTTTCAAGCTAGACATAAATAAATAGACCAGCCAATCACATTTGGGGGTTTATTTCTTCCAGCATATTTAGCAATGTTTAAACAAAGGCTATGATACCTTCACCAGAACATCTTTATAAGCTTACATCTAACATCCAACCATCACATCAGTTTCCTTTAATAAAAAAAAAGTTTTAAATACAACCATCAAGAATTTGCATCTTCAAAAGCCAAGTCAAATCTACCATAAGATACCATTTCAGCATTTATGCAAGAAAAACCAAATGTACAACTAGAGAATAGGTGAAACCTGGCTCAACAGCAATAATTGCAAGAAGAATCTGGGAGTCCTAGTAGACAACCATTTAAATTTCAACATGTTATTAGTGTGCTGCACTGCCAAAAAAGCCAATCAGTCCTAGGCTATATTAACAGAGGGATAGAATCAGGATCATGTGAAGTGTTAGTACCACTTTATGATGCCTTGGTAGGATCACACTTGGAATATTGCATCTGTCAATGCTGCTAACATTGGATGTTCTTGCTTTGACAACAGATGGAAATGTAGCCATCTTTTCTCTATTGCTTTTAGAGTTTGTTGATGCTGGGAGGGGGAATGTGGATGAGAGTCCAGCTAGTCATAACAATAATAACTCAGCCATGGGAATCCAAGGTTATAAAAAAGATGTTGAGACTCTGAAAAAAAGAGTGCAAAGAAGACCAACAAAAATGATTGGGGGGATGGAGGTTAAAACATATGAAGAACAGTTGCAGGAATTGGTATGTCTGGTTTAGAGCTGACCTGATAGCAATGTTCCAATATTTGAGGGGCTGCCATAAAGAAGAGGAGGTCAACCTATTTTCCAGAACACCAGAAGGCAGCACAAGAAGCAATAGATGGAAAGTAATCAAGGAGAGAAGCAACCCAGAAATTAGAAGAAATTTCCTGACAGTGAGAACGATTAACTAGTGGAATGATTTGCCTTCAGAAGTTGTGGCTACTCTATCACTGGAGGTTTTAAAGGAGAGAATGGATAGCCATTTGTCTGAAATGGTATAGATTCTTTGCTTGAGCAAGGGGTTGGACTAGAAAACTTTCAAAGTCCCTGCCAACTCTGTTATTCTGTTCTTTTAAGTTCAACGGATAGGTTTGAATGCATTTTATTTGTTAAATGGGCTGCTGAGGTTATGTATTGATCCCCATAGGGCAAGCATGACTTCCTCTGTCCCCTATTTCTCCTATAAAAACTAGCCAAGAAAGCAACCCAGGATGATTCCAAGCAACCAGAAGCTGTATCTTTACAGATCAGCAGAGAGACTTGCCGAGTCAGGAAAATACTTGACCGGCAGGTTCCAATAACATCACACTCTTTCCTGTATAACTTCCTAGATTTTTTTCACTTCTCCAATTTCAACATGTTATGAAAAGTTAGTTTTCTTATCCCTGAATTGCCTTAGGCCTATGGAATCTATGTACATTCTCTGTTGAATTTGAACAGGTCAGGATCATTTGCCGAGGCAAAGTATACACGATGGTCTATGCATTCTGCTAAGCCATACCAGAATATGAACAAAGCCCATTTTATTTTATAGAACAGGTTTGCCAAAATCCAAATATTTGGCTCACCAAACCCTAATAGTGGACAACCAACTGTTTAATGACAATAATGAAACAACATAATCATACCAACTTGAAAAAAAGTCACCTACCACAAACTAAAGAGCAAATAAAAAGAACACTACATGTGTGTGTGTACACAAAAACAAGATAAAGGGTAGACATAACAAATTTAAAATATTATTTTAGTATCTTCAGTTCAGATAATTAGTTCATAATGTTAAGGATTCAAATAATGTTCATGGATATAAACTGAGTTAACATTAGATTCTTTGTTGGCTATAGTAATAACATTCTTTTCTAGTAGAAACAAATTAATTTTTGGTTTTTTATTTCTGTTTTTGTATGCCCCCATTTCTGCAAGCTCTGGGCAACCGAGAATATAAACATATGAAATACTTCAAGAAATTTCATGTCTATAAAGCCCCTCCAACTCTGCAGGACAGGTAAATCTTCAAAGCTTTCCTGAAGCCAATAGGAGGGATGAGGACGATCAAATTATTAGAGTTGGAGTTCCAAAGATTGAGAATAACTGCTGAGTAACCCACATCAGTGACAGTGCTATAAAGATGAAATCTGGAAGGACTTGATCCTATTTAATCTAGATGAGTACAAGAGATGGTGGTCACTGGAAAATGTGGAGCAAAGCTCTATAAGGGTCTTAAAGATGATAAGCAGGGTCTTCAATCCCCAGGAAGTTATCTGATAATTAATGCATCTCTCAAAGTAGTAGGGTTACCTAAATATATTGAAATGCACATAGCACTGGTTGGCCCACCATATTCTGCACCAGCAGTAGCTTCTAGGTAGTCTTCAAGCTCCATGTAGTGCCTGTTGCAGCAATCGATACAGCGATAGAAGACAATATTTGTAGCTCAGGGTTGAACGGTGAGATCCTTGGTGCTCCCCACAATCCATATAGCAGATGACTAGCTAATGACAGCAGATGACCTGGTTCACTAGTTGTAACTGCACAAAAGTATTCCTAATAGTAGCTGCTAGCCACTGCTCAAGCAAGAGAGGCTGTGAGTCTAGGAGAACTCCAAAACTGTGAACCACCTTGAGATAACATATAACCTATTCTTTTTTGGCTTACTGATCCACTTGACATGTTTCAATAAAATCCAGCAATTAATAGTGCAAATAGTGAAACTAAGAATGTGTATGTACAACCACATGTCAAGTAGCTGCTTCAAGGTCCACTTGGTTCTTGTTAATGTGATATTCTATAATTCTACTAATTTCATTCAAGAATTGTCTGTGAAAAGCAAATCACAGAAGGGGCTCTGAAAGTGCCCTGCTCCTCTTCCAGGCAGATATTCTTTTGCAAGCTACTTGGACCTATTAACTGCCAGATTTCTGCTAGCACATAGAAAAGCCGGGTTTATTGCAAGACTAGACTGCTTGCTGTTAACAGGATTTGATTCATTTCTTGACCAGATAATTGAGACTGTGTGAACTTTGAGCCAAACTGGAGGGATGCAATTCGGAAAGGAAGTACCAAATCAAATAACAACTCTGAGAGATCTTTCCATCATTAAAGGCAGTGGGAGATATAGGAGGAAATGAAGCAGATGAACATGTCATTCTGGTCACCTAACAAGGCTGCTTCACATAATATAATGCTTTTTGAATTGTGTCACACAATGCTGGAAATCTGAAGTTATATAATTGGAATTAGTTCAGAAGAACACTTGCTGGCTAGCTGGCCAAGCCATGGAAATCAAAGACATGCTCTGGTTCTGAGGAATAGTCTAATGATTCAATTGTGCAAAGACAGTCTCTCGTATGTCTGGGAAATGACTCGCAACAAACAATGCTGTAAGTTGTCCAAATGATAGAAGTTATAGACCATGAAGAATGACAGCATTACATGCAGGGAGTACTTTATAATTTATTGAGCTTCTTCAGGATATATACCAAAGCAGTAGGCTTGCCAGAGTTGAGTGGGACTGGCCTAAATGCCTTTGGGGCACATTCTGAAGGTTCACCCCAATTCTCCCACCCTGAAACCTTTTCTCTCTGTTCTTCCTCTGCTTCTACAAATAGTGACATTGTTTCTTTTTCACTTCCCTTTAATTTATACAATCGTTAAAAGTGAGTCTTCATACCAGCTGCATTTGGGAGTCTTCCAGGCTGTAGGGATCCAGCAGCTCTATGAATAGAATAGAATAGAATAGAATAGAATAGAATAGAATAGAATAGAATAGAATAGAATAGAATAACAGAGTTGGAAGGGACCTTGGAGGTCTTCTAGTCCAGCCCCCTGCTTAGGCAGGAAGCCCTAGATCATTTCAGACTCCTGGTTGTCCAATCTCTTCCTCTAGGAAGAGGTTTAGACAGTTGATCGCTTTGCCATAATTTCAGAGGCTGCCACCAGCATTTTCAGGTGCAATTCATATTAGAGCTCCCAAGCATGCAATAGAAAAAGCTAAAGAGCAAGTGTTAATGCTTTATGATAGCCCAAAGTGATAACTGCTATGTTTCGTGGGCTTTAATCCCAACATTTTACAATTCCCTAGGGAATCTGATTGCTTCCTACACTCGCTGGCTGAAAACAATTGTAATGCAAAACATGGGCTAACAGATTTTTTGCATTAATTTTTAGATTGTCTAAAAAAGGAATGCGGGAAGTTTCTCCTAGAATGAATGCCAAGATTAGGAAAAAAAATGTCCTAAAGGGAAAGCAAATGCAATGTTGTTGCAATTATTTGAAATTACTGTAAAGAGAAAGTCAGGGAAAAGTAAAATGCAATCATATGGGGAGAGGAATGATGTCCTTGGATATACTTTAGTGAGCAGTTAAAAGACTCACCCTGCCCCCCCTGAAATAAAGTAGGAAATGCTCAAAGAAATAACCACATGAATATCAAAAACTACATGAGGAAAAACTATGCCAAGGGGACATTGTTTAGTCTAATTATTAAATTCGTTGTGCTTTATTTTGTACAAAAAGAAATGATGGGCTGACCACAAAGAGACACAATGACTGTGAGGTAAACCACACACATGTGACATTGAGGATGACATCCATAAATGTCAAGTCTTTAAAGAACAGACTTAAATACTAAAATCACACATGATTTCTCTGGTAGATCCCTGCGCTCCTCCTTAAAGAGAACTCCATCATGATAATGGACTTTCAGATCTTTTATTACTTAAAAACGATTTCTTGGTTTATTATATTTTCACACGATTATCCTGAAAAATGTTCACCCTTGAAATTCAGCCAAACAGCATTGTTCATAAGTAGAGGTGGATTCAAGTGAATCCTAATCAAACTCAGCTGCTATTTGCAAATATGGGAGATTCTGAATTAGACAGATTCCTCCCAAACAAACTAAATCCAAATCTGAGCCAATCTGAAACTCCCTTAGAGGTCTCATTGTCATACACCCCTACAATGGCATGAGCTATTCAAATCTTCATTATATGGACTTAGGCATCGGAGACAATTTAAAGCTCTGTTCCAGTTTTAAAGTATTATTGTTCCCCTTCTTCTGACACAGTTTTTATACTGTACAATCTGATATGCTTCATCTGTGATGCAGTGCAATGATGCACAGAGAGATGCTGTGATTTGCCCAGCTCCCATTGGTCACTCCAGTTGTCTGACATCCTGACCCATTTTAGATTGTAGGAGACACCAGATACATACCTGCTTCTACTTCAAGCATTTGTCAGGTTTTAGGCAGCTGCCTTTTGAGAAAACGTTAATTCAGTGGTGCACAGAATGTCAGGTTAAACCAAGAAAGAGGGCTGGTTATGTGAGCTGTGGGTTGCTGGTTTAATTTTCATTGAATGCATTATTAGTTACTGCTTCTGCCAATAAAGGGATTCATGTGGTCGCAAATGGTACTGCTTTTATAACTTTGAAATCTGTTTTGCCTACTCTTGCATCATTTGGCCTATTCCATTGTCTGCTGACACTTGCAGCCAACACTGCCATTGCCTTGCAGCACTAGTAAAGGACAGGTCTCTCTCATTGTTGATTGTCCCCACTCTCAAGGCTTTAAGGTTGATTGGCAGGTCACAGGAACTTGCCTTCCATTTCCTTCATATTTGTAACTTATCAGTCAGGCTATTTTTTAATACACATTTAGCCCTCTTTCAAAACAGCATTAGACTCATCTCCAGAAATAGTGTGACTGACAGGTCAATTCTGTCCTGTTATGTGGGCAACATCACAGATGTTTAGGCTTGTCCATTCAGAACACTCACCGACTTTGACTCAACCTTGTCCCACCACATATTAAATAAAGTGTGACATCTTCCCCACCAGCAGGTGATACTTGTTGGCTGGCAAATCCACCAAATATTTTCCTCCTTGTTCCACACTGAAGTAACAAAGACAAGAACACATGGTGGCCCCATTATTCAGGCGAAATGAGATTCAGCCATTGCTATAGCATCCAATGTTATACCAACATAATTTATGCTGGTTGATTATATATTAAAATATAGCTATTTAACATAGCTCTTAATATAGTACAAGTAATATTTCTGGAAAAAATGCTATTCTTTTCTTGTATATACCATATAAGGAAAGCTCCAGAATATGTAGAGGAGAAAAGAGATGCATTTTTCATGATGGATAGCTGTATCATTTTTTTTCTTTTTTTAATGTATCTATCAATGTTCTCTAATGTATGGACCTTATTTGGCTTTGGAAGCAAAGTAAGATAGAGTCTCATTAGTCTTTGCATGGGAGATGACTATAGAACAGTGTTTCTCAACCTTGACAATTTTAAGGCATGTGGACTTCAACTCCCAGAATTCCACAGCCAGCATTGTTGGCTGTGGAATTCTGGGAGTTGAAGTCCACATGCCTTAAAATTGTCAAGGTTGAGAAACACTGCTATAGAATTACAAGACTTGAAAAATATCCTGGAAGAAAGAAGTGACAAATTCTCCTGTACTGTTGCCCATGAAACCATGTGACTCTATCTGGGAAGTTAGCAGAACTGAAGCTCAATCCAAAGTAGACTTTCGCTTTTTACTATAGCGGATCTCAGACCTTCTGCAGGATTGTGGGAAGGGGAATCCAAGATGTAGCATAAGGTCTTTGTTTGCGTAATGTGAGAAACTTCATTCCTTTCTCTGCCAGCTGTCCTCCAACCTTATTCTCTTGAGCAGAATATAAAACAGGAAACTGATATTTCATTTCTTATAACTCTTTAGATCAACATTTCTCAATGTTGACAGCTGGGGAATTCTGGGTGTTGAAGTCTACCCATTTTAAAACTGCTAAGGTTGGAAAACATTGATCTAGATCCTGCACCTACACTTCTGAAAGTTTAGAGGTTTCTTGCCAAGAGACAGCTCTGTAACACATATTTAAGAATTAAGAACATCCAGCCCATTTTTATGCTTGGGAACATAACATTTTGTTCTACTACCTATTAACCCTACTATCAATTTCTATTGGGAAGCAAATTCTGGGTTCCTGAAGTTTTGGGGGGCCAGAAGACCACAGACCCTGAAGCCATAAGTGGTGGTCATCAATGCTCATAAATCATTTTTCTCAGTTGTAAATAGAAAAAAAATCATTTTATACTGCCTCAACTGTTTATTCAAACCCGATTCCTTAAAAGAGGATTTAAAGCTGGCTTCTATTTAGCATTTGATATGGCAGGTACAGTTTCATGAACATGGTTTGAATTACAAATTATTTATCTACTCTGTGGCATTTGGGTTATATTGCCTGGCATTTTCTCCTCTTCAATTATTATTTTAAAATCATTTAATAAAAGCATGTCCAGAATTGAACTATGGGCAACTCACGTATGAAACCCAAAACCACATGTATGCACAATGCTGGATAAATAAACTTTGGATCTAAAAACATCTTCCATGAGTTTCAAAGGGGTTGCTAAAAGGTCACTGCAAAGGGAGAAAATATGAAATGAAGCACTGTAGGTCTTCTGCCTTTTAGATGTGCTAGGAGTACATTCTTGGTTAACATAATCAGTACTTTGGCTGTCCAAATAAGTGAATATATCTAGTTGGTAAACCTGCCTTAACAATTTACTATACTATGTACATCTATTCTGTTTGCTCGGGTTGAGAACTTGGCCCTACCTCTTTCATATCCAATCCAAAGCAGATTTCATTACAGAACCCCAGAGGTACATAAAGAAAGAAGAATGTGAGGATGACAGGGATCTGGAAATCCTTGTCTTGTGTTACCATTAAAATACTGCAGTAGTGGATAGAAGGCAAGGCTTACAGTACTGTACAGGTGAAAAGATCTGGTCTTCAGGCATTAGCGTTGAGGGTTCCTTCAAATATTTTCTTCGTAAAACTAATTCACCAAACTCATCAAACCAGCAGCCCACACTAGAATACAAACTGGATCCCAGGACAACATGAATTTCTTGCTAATTTCATGTAGGATCCAAGTATACTTCAGGAATACATTCCAGAGTTTTGAATGTTTCTTGTTCTGGTACATACAGCTCATCCCCAAAAGTTTGTGATGCCTTGGGAGAGTAAAGTTATCACACTTCTTGCTGTATTAGAATAGTGAAAACATATGAAAGGATGTCTTTCTTGCCTTGTCAAATTGCAATGAAAATCCATATAAAATGTGTTGCACATGTGTCCTAACATCTTCATTCTTGCATAGAATTTTCCCTGCTACGTGGTCCTGCAAGCAATCTTTCTTAGTGTAAAACATTTCTGTAACGATTTTCACTTGTGTATACATGTTGTGTCCTTTTGTCAACTCAGTGTATTTCTAATTGCATTCTGGAGTTTTGAACAACATGACTGAATTCATAGAAATGCAAATATTTAAGGAACTGTACATTTTTGGGTCACAGAGGACAATGTCTTTGACCTGGAGGCTTCATGATTCCCCTGTCAGCCATGCTTGAGGCTGCAGGAGGATAGGGTAGTGACAATGTACAGCAATGTAAAAGGAGCAGTGGAGTCAACATTTATGGATTTTTCATTAATGAGATTTGGAGGTTGGGTAGGAAATGAAATAAATGCTTGAAATTCTGTCCCTTCAAAATGGGCAAGATCAGCCTGGTTTGGATTGTTTTCTGAGTTTTAAAGACACCAAATGGAACAGCAGCAGCACATTGATCGTTCATTCTGAAATTTTTGGAGATATGGGAAGTGCAAAGTAAGTAGGTTAGCATCAAAGTGAAAGACAAATGATATTTTGATTTTGAGAACAGACAAGGGATAACTAGTTTCTGAGCTCTCAAGAACCCATATTACTTATGCATAGCGTGGCAATTATAAATGCGGTTTTGCTACATTTCCTCATGCCAGCATGATGTATTATAACTGATACTATAATAAAATGATAACCTGAACATATGGCAATATATGATACTACATAAGATTACTTATATGTTACAGGATCCACCATTCACCCTATAGGAAAAGTCCTAGAAGAGAAAGGATGGCACATGAACAAAACTACACCAAGCCCTGCCCCATCCATCTCAAATGATGCATGGTGATGGGGCAACCACTGTTATTTTACAACCACACAATGGCCAATGATATCTGTAAACAACTACAAGGGGCTTTATATTCAGAAGTATGAAATATGTATTATTATGACATGAGGTATTTCTATTTAACACCCATAGCAAGACATGCAAGATTAAAGTGTCAAACAGCTTTATGAGGTACATCTTAAAATAATTCCTTTTTCATTTTCAAATGAAACTGTGGGCATTTTTTAAATATTACTTGATTGCCATTTAGAAGGACTAAAAGGAGCCAGACAAAAATTGCTTCAGGGCTAAAGACTAGTGGCTGTTCTTGGCACGGACTATTAAACTACCACATTTCTTTTTTAAAAGGTTGCAAGAATATTGCTTGAGCATTAAGTATGTTGTGTCTCAAAAACAGTTTGTGGCTATTCCATTAGTCCTTTCCCCTAGCCAACAGATCCTAACTTTCTGTCAACAGGTCCTGTGTCAGTCTTTATCCTGTGTCAAGTTCAAGGTTGTTGTTTTTGTGTGTGTGCTTTTATATCAGTGGTATGGGGACTGTTGGACAAGTCCCTGCACTGTTCTTGTGAGTCTCTGAAATGCTTTGCCCTTGCCTGCTTTCTATGTCCGAGAAAGAATGACTGGCTCAAAGTCACCTAGATGGCTGCATGAGACTAGAAATCACAATCTCCCAGTTTCTAGCCTACAACAAATTGGTTCTCACAGTTGATGATAAGGATACATATTTTAACATCACACGTATATAGTGGGCCACATCTCTTTGTTTAAAAGTTTTGTGGAAGCTCCCAGTCTGGATTAGGATATGAGTGTGTGTGTGTGTGTATGTACGTACGTACGTACGTATGTATGTATGTATGTATGTATATGCAGTGCTTTTTTTCTAAAAAAAAAAAAAAAAAGGTGCCGGAACTCACACACATCATACAACCCGCCTTGCCTACCCTACAAGGTTCCATCCAAAAAAGGTGCCGGAACTCCGTTCTGGGCGTTCTATGAGAAAAAAATCCCTGTGTGTGTGTGTGTATGTGTGTGTGTGTGTGTGTGTGTATGTTGTCCTGGCTTCTTGCACTTGACAGGAGGATATTTTTGCTTCTAGATTTGGTACCTCAGGGCTGATATTTACCTCCATCTTGTGCCAATTAGATGGTTTTCACCAATTCTCTTCTCAGTTTTATATTAGACAGCAATGAATTGTTTTCTTTAATCAATTGCACCACAAAGTGAGGCATGTATGCTTTCATCAAAGTATGCAATTAAATTCATAATGTTTGCTTATGCAAGAAGGGGTTATAAAGCAATGGTTTCCCTGAATGAATCCTAATGTTGCTATTAATCCCAAAATGTTAATGTACGACTCCTATCTGAACTGGTCTTACCTTACTGGAGATACAGTCTGTCAATATACTTTCTTTTAATCCTTCTCATAACTTGGGCTTTTAAAACCACACACAGAGTATGCTAAAAATGTCCATTGGTATTTTAATCACATTAAACAAGAAAAGGCTCCCTTTCTGGCCATGAAAACAACTTAGCAGGCTGGGGATTGAATTAGTCCTCCAATCTTTGGCACCAATTGTATTATTTGAGTCCTGCCCCTGCAGGAATGTTTGCCCGTGAGAGAGAAAAAGGGACTTAGTCATGGTTAATTTCCATCTCTTGATTATGCCACCAGGAGAGCCTTATAGTGCCAAGGTACAGTGGCTATTGCCACCCACCCCCCAGCCACCAATGAAGAAAAAGGGCTGTTCCTAGCCCACACACGTTTGATAGGGTGTTCTCAGTTGAACAGGACTTCAGTTTAATGTCTTTCCTTGGGAATGAAGAAAGAGAACAACATGGGGAGAGCTCTTTAGGAGAAAAGAAGTAAATGGCAAACTGGGATTGCCTGAGATGAGGCTAGAGAAGATGGAGGAACGATTAAACAATCATAGAATCATAGGATTGGAAGGCACCTTGGAGGTCTTCTAGTCCAATTATTTTAAGTGATATAAACCAAGAGGAGATGGAAACTGAATGTGATGATAGGCAGAGATGCATTGTCAGGTATATCATCTCTGGTTGACCTGGAATGTGTAAATTATGGAAATGTAATATAACATCACCACATGTTGACATGCTCCACCCTTCCCAATGGATGAATCTGAATATAAGGTAGAAACGTATTCAATTGATGGCACCACACTACAAGTTTCCATAATAGCACATTATCAGGAAGCGAGGTGGAATTCAACATAGGTTATCATTCACTGTGACAATTTTCTAGTTCTGGGCTAAGAAACACTGAGGAGAGATTGTTTTTGCCTGCTGGCTACTCCTTCCATAATATTGCTTTCCCTGCTTGCAAACATGTGGATGATGTCAATGGCTTAAACAGCAATTGTGGATATGCTGTATTCACGTAAGTTTCCAAAACAAAAGTGTAGACTATTGTGAATTAATCTATATTTCCAGCCTTCCTCTTCTTCTGAGCTTGCCATAGAGTATGACTTTTCATTCATTAAGTTGCAGTTCACTTTTTATGGTCAAGCAGATTATTGCTTTCTGAATTTAGGCCCAGTGACAGAACTGTGTTTTAAGCAAAGGGAAGTAGAGCATTCAGCCACATTTACAAGGGCAAAAGGGGAGCGAGTGCACAGCTCATTTTCTGAACCCAGGAGCCATGATTTGGAAAATTTAATGACTGTAGTGGATCCTTTTAATTAGTGATGGAAAGCTGAGTCTTAATCTGACTTAGATGTTTAGACTAAAGACAAAACCTAACTGTATATGTGAAACTACACTTCTTTGAAACATGGAATTTAAGACTAAGCATGACTCACTTCTAGCAATGCCATAAAATTATAACAGTTATTTAACTTCTCTATATAATTCATTTCTACTAAACTTTCAGTTTGTCTAACTCCGTGGCCTGTTTCTGTTTTATTTGCTTGTTTTTTTTCCTTCCTAATCCTTCTCTCAGAATTTTCTACTTTATTAAGAATTGTTTATAGTTGAAGAGAACAAGGAATACAGAATTCCTTTTTGTTGTCATTTAAATGTACTTCCACTGGTTGTTTTCTGTCTGAAAAGTTCAAGAAGCTTTATAGATGCCTTTGCTGTTCTGCTGAAGTTTAAGGAGTTTTTAGGGTAGGTTTTTTTTTTATTGAGGCACTGTAACCCATCAATCAACTACATTGAGAGAAATGAAAAAGGCAATTCCCTTCCCAATTTCCTTGCAAACCGATAATCAAAAGCAAGAGATGATAATAGCTTGTGCCATGCTTCTTTCTAATGAAGTACTTCAAAAATTTAATCAGAGAGAAGTGCCTGCTCAAGTATTACCAAAAACAGAGATCATTTAAAAGAGGATAGGATGTCATTGCAAATGTTCACTGAGATGTATACAATAGTAGAGATGATTACATACAATTAAAAGAAAAATCCAATATGGTAAGAGAAACTGGGATTAAGTTACCCTGCTCAGTTGGCAACTGTCTGTGAGCATCGAAAAAGATCACAGAATTTAAAAAAGGAATGTCTGGAATACTTTTTCAAATTGAAAATAAATTCAGATAAGATGATATATTCGAAAGATAATTCTTTGCAAAGATTTATGGTAACCTGCATCTACTCATTTGAGAGACAGGAGATGTCCAGGCCTGTGTCAGATGGCTTTGGTAAGACAAGGCCCTTTTTCTCTGATGGCCATCATCTTGCAAGGAAGCAACACAACTTGCTTTAGTGTGGTACCTCACAGACTCTCCTATGGATTCTTTTGACACAAGCAGAAGCTGGAAGAAGCTGTGATGCACAGAATAGCTGCTCTGATGCATCTTGTGTCTGAAGCATCAGAAGAGGTTTCCATGCAAGCACAGATCTTTGTTCTGGCTATTGCAAGTGCCAGAGAAGAAGACAAATGAAGATGGTGAAACCAAGTGTTGTGTAGTTGCTTCACTTTACTCTTCAAAGTGCACATCATTACACAAAACAGCTTCAAGAGAGACCTTCCATATGAAGTACCCCTTCAAAGATCTATTACCTAGTTCTAGAAAAGATGGCTTCACCATGAGCTGGGCAGAAAGACCAGCAGAAAGGAGCATATTCCAGAGAAGAACGGTGAAAAAAACAACCCATGAAACACCCCTTTGAGTGTGCCGCAGAGTAATTATTTCTCCAATTGCTTCACATTGGTTGAGACCCGTTATTTAGTTATTTTTATTTAGCATATGGCATCTACAGAAGTCATGCAATCACCAATATACAGCTCTAATAAAACACATTATATGTGCAAACACAAATAAAAGTTTAAATAAAATGGCAGCATATGTAAAATGAGTGGCGCGATGGCCTAGAGGTGAAGAGAGTGGTGCAGTGGCCTAGAGGTGAAGACTGTCACCTCCCACTCCAAAGTTTGAGAGTTCAATCCTAGGCAGCAGAAGATGTTTCTCTATCAGGGTGCAAAAAAACCAAAAAACTGCTATGAACTCTGCATGGCGTTTGGAAGGGCATCCGGATAGTAAATGCTCAGCTACATACAGTCACTCTAACTCCACCCCAAATAAAGTGATTAAAGGGTTGTAAAAAGAATATTATATATACACACACACATATATACATATAAAATATATAGACAATTTGATAGGTGAGATAAAATTGCCATAAAGTGGTGCCTTGAGTCACAATAGGATAGATGATGTACTCAATATCTAAGGAAGCTAATTCCAACAGTGACCTTGAACAATAGTTTTGTTAGCATGTTCTTCAGGAGGCTTTTAACTTTAATATATGGAATAGCTGAGACCTGTGAATACACAGACATTCCCAGGGCTGGGTGCAGCTCTCAATATATGAAAAATAAAACAAAGTTACACTGGATTACTTTTTCACAAAAACGGGTTCACCACTTTTCAGCAATGAAAAGCAAACCATCTCAGAGTATCCAAAACAAATAAATATATCATCAGCCCAGGAATGTTCTGGACCCTCAAAATGTTTGCATTACAAACCACAACAAATCAGCCTGTTACCACTGATAGAAAACATTTGCCCCATCACCTGAATGAAAATATTCTTTTCTCATTTATCTGGTTTCTAAGCTACTCAGGTTTCTGCCTTATGGCATATAATTAACATAGGAGGGGGTAAGCTGGAGGAAAATACCAGGATAGCTTTATAATAGTTTTTGACATGATGTGACCACAGTTGTCTATCTTGATCACTAGGGCATTTTATAAGTTGAAGCTGAGATGAGGGGCCTTGGGGAGGTTGATAGGGGAGGGGAAGAAAGATGAGGCTCAGTTGCCCTCTGAAAAAATAACCAGATTATTGGCATCATAAAATAGTTGTGGATTAATAATTTGAGTCTAATTCTTGGTGGCTATATCAAATATTATTACCAGGATTCAGTTAGAGTATAGTGTTTATTCAACTGCAATTTTATGATCTCTCAACAGGATTTACTGGACGATAAAAGTTTGTGGTTGGAGGGATCTTTACACCATTACACTCATCTGGCAAAGACATTGAATGGAATACATACATTCAAAAGGCCAGAAGGGGCAAATAAAGGCTAAAAAATTCTATTCAACAAGAGCTCTATAATCCACCTGCTAAGGATAGAACTTGTTGCAGAAGGGAAATAACCACTGGGGTGTTGGCTACTCCTGCCAGTTTAGTGTCATCTGCAAATTTGATGAGTTCCCCTTCTATTCTCTCATCTAAGTCATTGATGAAGATATTGAAGAGTACTGGGCCTTAGATGGAGCCTTGTGGTACCCCACTGCTTACTTCTCTCTATGTGGATGTAGTACCATTGAGTTACAAATATTCTCTTTTATTGGGAATCTGTAATGATTGTAAAAGAAAGGAACAGGAAGAAGAAATATCTGGAAACAACCAACAGATGGGAGAAGAATTTGTTAGTAGCTTATCTCATAAACTACAACTCAGTAAAGTTGCAAAAAGGCAGGAAGAGAAGATTTCTCTAAGACATTGCTTTAACGAACTCATTGATTAAAAAAAGACTAGACTTCTCATTTCCTATTGCAGTTTCTAAGCTTCTATACCTCACCAAGCTTGTTTTATCTTTCTAATTTGCTTGAGCTAAAAACTCAAAGAACATCCGTTTCATCCGCTTTAAAAAAAATCCATATTCTATCAATGCTTAAACAAAGTTCCAAAGTTTCACTAGTCCTTCCAGAACACAAAGAAATAACAGCACAGGTTCATTGATCAATGCAAAAAAGGAACAACTAGAGAAGAGTAAGGGACATGAAACTATCAACATCTTCAAAGGAATAAAATTCACAAGGGAAGAAGAAAACAACAACACACTACCTCTCCTGAGTATCTTTATCAGCAGGGGAAATGATGGCAACTTAAAAACACAAGTATATTGAAAAGCAACCCACCCTAACCAAGTACCCCATTACCGAAGTAACAACTTAATCTCCCACAGGAGGAGCTATGTAAGGACATAATTCACAGAAGTACAAATCCACTGCAGCAACCAAGGAAACAGGAAAAAAGGAAATTGACCAGCTATACAACATCTTCAGACAAAATGGATACCCACGCAACTTTATCAAAAAATGCCTATTAAGCCACTGCTGCATAATCAACATACCATTCAAAAGAGACAATTTTAAAAAAGCTAATAAGGAAATAAAAAGACCAGAATACATCCTTTCCAGCAGCCAACATCCAGATAAGCAGGGATTAACAGCAGGCAAAGGATGAAGCAGAAAACAATACCCTAATTAAGGAACTATCAAGGAGAAAACCACCCCGTTCCACCAAAATTGGCAGGGGAATGTACTATATATGAACAGGGAGCAAACCCCATACTCAGTTGCACTGATGATGTTACCTAGTTGGATAATGAAATGTCTTCAGGTAAATAATCAAACTCAGAGCACCAAGGACTTCATAGAACCTCTTTGATGTATCAGGCATTTTGGCTGGTATTATCTTTCTGAACTTGCAGTAGATAAGAAATGGAAGTTCAAAGGTGAAGAAGAGAGGCTGAAAACACAAATGACTTTAATGTCTGTCTTTTCAATACCAGCCAAAACAGGCTTTAACAGACTTTTCGAACATTCCTCTGCAAATCAGATTTCAGAGAGAAATCCATCTTCTCCAATCCTGGATAAGAACAGATAGGAAAGATCCATATAAGATCACATATGCAATGGTGTTCCTCAGGATCTGTGCATATAGTCTGAATGCATATGCTGTACATAGGAAAAGGCATTTTTGTATCTATAGATACACATTAAAATCCACACAAGAAAGAACTAGTATTCCAGAGACCAATTAAAGATCTCAGTATAGATTCATCCTTGCAAGATGTGATCCTGTGCACTTTGAAGGATACTTGAGAAGGACCAAAGAGTCTGTTTAAAATCTGTTACATTTTACATTGGTGTTCAAACAGCTAATAAGTACAAGGATGGCTGAAATACGTACTAATGTTAACCCTAAGTCTTTGGAATGTATATAAACCAACATTTCAGCCAAAGGATTTATTTGAGTGGGAGAATACTGGATTTGTTAGGTGCAGACAGATGTGGATGACACCTGTAGAGCTTTAATACATTGATGTTGGTAACTGTAAACCCCTGGGCAGTCTGAAAATATGCAGACCACAACACCAGTGAATTGTGCAGCAGTTCTGGTACTCAGCATGCAACGGGGTCACAGCCATCCAATAGTTTTTCAGAGTACAATTTCTCCCTTGTATCCTTTGGTAGTTTAATCATGCTTAAAAGGAGTTGCTAAAGCAGTTGTTGACAGCTATGCTGAGTACAGGAATAAAATAAGTATGTGCAGGCGCACAGACACATATATACGGTGTGAAGCTACAAGGACCATGGAGCAAGATTTGTTTGAAAGAGTTTTATACAATCACTCACATGGCTGTGTAGAGAAAGGGAGAAAGAAAACCCATCACTTTCTCTCACTACTGATAGCTGATGCGGGTCTTGTCTTCCTAAGCAAAGTTGCCCAGCAAAATTCCCATGAATTGACACAGTCACTAGACTTGAACACTAAATGTGCCACTTATGGTTCATTCATGAAACACAGCCAAGGAAGTAAGCAGGGAATAAATAGCAATAGCATTTGGACTTATGTACCGCTTCATAGTGCTTTACATCAACAAATAGGAGTAGAGTAAATTGAGATGACTCAACATATCTCAAAGGGGTTATTATATTTATCTAAAGTCTTCATGGGGGTGTATCTAGGTAAGTTTGAGCAGACAAACTTCATTGTAATGAGGAACCTTGAGGAGACAAAATTTCAGATGGGGGCTGGTTTCCATCCAAGCATCCCAGAAAGCCCATTCAGAGTCTCAAATTGGATAAAGCAATGGCTATGGAAATCCCATAATTACATTGCTGAAAATAAGATTAGAATATATTTATTTAACCATATTTATAAGCCATATTGGATGTGAATCAAACACTATTTTATATCATTTGGAAGCATTCTAACATTCTCCTTTTTCCCCCTGAAACATTTCCTTCATATTTAGTAGGTTTAATATTGCATGATAAAAACAGCCAAGGTATTAAATAACAGTCATTTATCAACCGAGCGGTATACTACTCAGATGAATTAACCCAAAGTCATAACCATGTTAAATTATGCAGCATTGTTTTTTGAACTGCTGATTTGTAGCATCAAAATGAGCTTTGTATTCCTGAGTTTAAAAATACTTCTTTTCCTATTATATCTGGAAATGATTTTTCATTTTGTGTGTTTTCTCATCACTGACAGTACAACATAGTGTTTCAGCAAAGAAGATATACATATTTAAATAAAGCACTGCATGCTATAATTTGATTATTCTGTGCAATATGCAGTTTCAGTTACAAAGGAATTGAAAATCCCCTCAGGCAAGAACAGGTCTCTGATTTTACCTAATAGTATAGATCTCAAGCAGGTACTTGATTTGGATCAGAAAATGCACCCCATTACAAAAGATGAACTTATACTTGTTCATCAAGGAGAGAAGCAACCTAGAACTAAGGAGAAACTTCCTGACAGTTAAAACAATTAACCAGTGGAACAACCTGCCTCCAGAAGCTGTGAATGCTCCAACACTGGAAGTTTTTAAGAAGAGACTGGATAGCCATTTGTCTGAAATGGTATAGGGTTTCCTGCCTGAGCAGGGGTTGGACTAGAAGACCTCCAACATCATCATCATCATCATCATCATCATCTGATGATGATGATGATGATGATGATGATGATGATGATGATGATGATGATGATGATGATGATGATGATGATGTAGAGCAGGGGTAGTCAACCTTGGCTCTTTTATGACTCGTGGACTTCAACTCCCAGAATTCCTGAGCCAGCACAGCTGGCTGACTACCCCTGATGTAGAGTCTTCTGCTTGTAGTATTTAACCCAATAAAAAGTACCAGGAATGACTGACAGCTGAAGTGAAGTGGGAGTATTTAATTAAGCTCCCAGTTTACTGGAATTTGGCAAATAAAACTGTTTCCCATCAGAAGATTAAATTAAACTTAACCCTGGACAGGACATAAGAGGGCTGAAGAGATCTTCAAAAGTTTGCTTTGCTTCATAAGAACTTCAACCCAATTGCTCCTCCAAAGTGAACCCAATGCAGGAATGGTGTCCCTCTTTTATCTGTCAGCAGAGAATTGCTCTGCCATTTCACTTTCATGAATAACAGACGATGCTGGGGAGATGCATCTCTGTCAGCCAACAAGGCAGAACTACCTCTGTAGCTACTCAGTAACAGAATTGGAAGGGACCTTGGAGGTCTTCTAATCCAACCTCCTGCTAAAGCCCCCCCTATGCCATATCAGACTAATGGCTATCCAATATCTTCTTAAAAACCTCCCATCTGGAGCATTCACAGCTTCTGGAGGCAAGCTGTTCCATTGGTTAATTATTCTGTCAGGAAAATTCTCCTTAGTTCTAGGTTGGTTCTCTCTTTGATTAGCTTCCGTTCATTGTTTCTTGTCCTGTCTTCTTGTGCTTTGGAGAATAGGTTGACCTCCCTCTTCTTGATGATGGTGCCTTAGATATTGGAACACTGCTATCATGTCACCACAGTGCTTCTTTTCATTAAACTAATAACAATAATAAAGTTGGAAGGGATCTTGGAGGTCATCGAGTCCAACCCCCTGCTCAGGCAGGAACCCTACACCATTTCAGACAAATGGCTGTCCAGTCTCTTCTTAAAAACTTCCAGTGTTGGAGCATTCACCACTTCTGGAGGCAGGTTGTTCCACTGGTTAATTGTTCTAACTGTCAGGAAGTTTTTCCTTAGTTCTAAGTTGCTTCTCTCCTTGATCAGTTTCCATCCGTTGCTTCTCGTCCTGCCTTCAAGCGCCTTGGAGAATAGCTTGACTCCTTCTTCTTTGTGGCAGCCCCTGAGATATTGGAACACTGCTATCATGTCCCCCCTCATCCTTCTCTTCATTAAACTAGACATACCCAATTCCAGCAACCGTTCCTTATATGTTTTAGCCTCCAGTCCCCTAATCATCTTTGTTGCTCTTCTCTGTAGTCTTTCTAGAGTCTCAGCATCTTTTTTACATCGTGGTGACCAAAACTGGATGCAGTATTCCAAGTGTGGCCTTACTAAGGCATTGTAAAGTGTTCTTTGTATGTTTTAGCCTCCAGCCCCCTAATCATCTTTGTTGTTCTTCTCTGCACTCTTTCTAGAACCTCAACATCTTTTTTTTTATATCATGACAATTAAAACTGGATGCAATATTCCAAGGCATTGTAAAGTGGCACCAACACTTCACATGATCTTGATTCCGTCCCTCTATTAATGCAACCTAATTGTTGGGTTTTTTTGGCAGCTGCAGCACAGCACTGGCTGATATTTAAGTGATTGTCATTCACTTCTTCAACTTCCATAAACAGCTTTAAGATAGATTGTAGTTGATTTACACAAGTGTAATGCATCATTCATGACTACCACGTTCAGTAAGTCTGCAGAGGTACATGAGCAGCAATGTCTTGGTGGAGGGAAGTAAGGGGGTGTCAAAAGGCTACCTAAGCAATGGAGATCATTATTCAGGCCCTGCCTCTTTTACATATATGTCATCACATCAGATGCATGTCCAGAAGGCAAAACTTGCAGTGATTCTGCTTTCATTCTTCAGACAAAAGCAATAAGAGCCTATAGATCAAGGGTATCAAACTGCCGGCCCGCAAGCCGGTTTCATCATACCGGAGCCGCGCCCACCTCATTGCCGGCAATGGCGAAAAAGCTCCAATACATCGCACAATGTCATGTGACGTCGCAAGTTTGACATTCCTGCTATAGATACTGCTGGCTGTGATACTCAGGAGACATGAGTGGAGATGGAGAAATAAAAGTTAGAGATTTTCTCCAGAAGGTTGAAATTCTTCATCAAGTAATAGCCCCTCTGCATAGCATTTAATCTCTTAATTAAATGAATTCATTCCTCAGTGCTATTATGCTACCACTCTAAAGTGGTCTCTCCAGTCCTTTTCCAATCAAGTTACTAATTGCTACAGGCTACCCAAAGAGCATATATTGCCCTCCCTGCTCTTTAATTTTCAACTAGATATCGCATTGTTTTACTGAATGTGCCCCGCAATTTATCTATTTTGTATTTTCAATGTCTTACTATTGTGCTTTAAACTGCAAAAAAAGCTGGGATATAAACACCTACTAAATGTATATGGTTTCTAACTGTGTATGTACCATATATGCTGGTGGGTTGATGGTCTAAAAATAACAACCTCCAACAAATCTCATTGCTACATATATAGCTAATCTAGACAAATAAATCATTTTTCTGCTTCTTGGCTCAGATATAGAAAATCATTTTTGAACCACCTTGGAGAGGAGCTCAGAAGCAAATTTTTGCCATATCCAATGGCAGAAGTCAATCAATTTTGGTGGGTCTGGGTTCAATGCCCAGCACACATTATGCAAGGCAGGGCACGAGAGAAGCCCAGTACAAAGCTGTCTGTTATTATATCAAGATGCTGATGATTACTGTGGCTGGACTTTGAGCAGTTGAAGTCTCAATACTTTTGGAAGGTGCAACATTGGGAAGACTGACTTCAACCAACACAAAGGGCCAATTCACATATTTGGCCAAAGTAACTTGGTGGGGAATCAAAGTCTTGAGAGCACATCAAGACCTTTGTAGTGGGAGAAAGAATGGTGACATGTAAGTCAGTGAGAAGGAAGCTTTGAAAGAACATTCCTTCTAAAAGAGGATATTCACAAAGGTCTGACTTGTCCATCAATTAAAACTCCATCAGGAAACTCATTCCCTTCATTACTAGTTTTACTTCTGGGAAATAATGTTTGGTTTTCTTGAATTCTGCTTGACTCAGTCTCTTTACATGCAATCCATTACTGTTCAATTACACCATCTGTTACTTCCTGTTAGTCAGAAGTGAACTGCTCAAGACTAAACAGCATGGAAGAATTATGAAGTCCCTGAATTTTTTTTACAAACACCTACATACAAGTCGAATATTATTCCAAATTGCCAAAGAATCCTTGTTTTGCAGCAAGGGAAACAAATATCTCTTCGGCTCTATTAGTTTCCCTTGCTGGAACAGCATATTCTCCCTGCAGTGAATACCCATGAGTAAACATTAAAATTTGAAATGCAGGATAATTTCTCTCACATAATTGGAGAAAATGGATTTATGAAGCCAATGTGCTTCATTTTTATTAGGGCAGTAAGCTAATAGGCTGATTACTCCAGTGTGTGAAAACCATGAATAGCCAAAAGAACAAAAAACAAATGGATCATCCAATAAATCAAATCAAGAATTCTCAGTAGAAGTCCAAATGATCAAGATTAAATTATCACCCTTTAAACATGACACATTATGCAAAGACCTGGCTCTTTGGAGGAGGTACAACAACTGTTGGGCAAGATGGAAGGAAAAATAAGACTACTTGCAGCAAGGTGAAAGGACTTGGTTACCATGGCAATGGGTGCACCAGCGGAAGACTAGAAGGACCAGATTAGGGACAGATTGTCACAGAGAAAATCAATTTAGTTGCTATAAATCAGTGGTTCTCAACCTGTGGGTCGGGACCCCATTTGGGGTCGATCGACCATTTCATGGGGGTCGCCAAGCAAGGCTGTCTGCCATTTTTTTGTCTGCCATTTTTTTTGTCTGCCATTTTCCCCCCTTTTCCGGAGGGTGCCTTACCTCCCTTGGGCTGGGCCAGCTGGTGGTCGGCCTGCTCCGTCTCTGCCGTTTGCCAGCTATGTCTCGGCCGGCACAGGGGGCGGAACCACGCATGCATGGCGCTCCCGGGCAGGGAAAGTCCTTGACTTACGACCGGTTGGGTAGTCCTCGACTTACGACCGGTTTAGTCCTCGACTTACGACCGGTTGGGGTTGCGGCATTAAAAAGGTTGAGAACCACTGCTATAAATTGACTTAACTTGATGGCACATAAACAATCAGCCAATCAATCAAATCCTATGTAAAGGAAGAATAGACATTTAAGTAAAGTTAAAGTTAATGCTGAGGACTACAATGTCCATTCTCACAATTAACCAAGAGAGCTTCTGTAGGTGCAATACTGCGCAATATTTCTTGATTTAATACCATTGAACCTTATAGGTGTTGACCTGAGAGGATGAAATTTAAGATGAATCCAGTGCATCCAGTTTATAGGCTCCAATGTTTGGGATCATTTCAGAAAAATATTCAGAAGAAAGAAAGAAAAAAACTACAGTCTTGTGTTTTTTTAAGCGACATCCCAAATAGCGCCTGAAGGCAGGACAAGAAGCAACAGATGGAAACTAATCAAGAAGAGAAGCAACCTAGAACTAAGGAGAAACTTCCTGGCAGTTAGAACAATTAACCAGTGGAACAACCTGCCTCCAGAAGCGGTGAATGCTCCAACACTGGAAGTTTTTAAGAAGAGACTGGACAGCCATTTGTCCGAAATGGTATAGGGTTTCCTGCCTGAGCAGGGGATTGGACTAGATGACCTCCAAGGTCCCTTCCAACTTTATTATTATTATTATTATTAGTTACAAAGTAGTGTATATACTTGATAGTTTAAGGTGGGTACCAGTTTACTTGAGATCAAACTGAACTATCCTTGCTACAACTTCCTCTACCTAGTTTTTCTATGTAATTGTAATTACATTTAGTTGTGCTGAAGGGAGGTGGTAGAGAAAGTGAACAGGAGTAAGCTAACTGATGTTTTGAATTTGAATTCCCAATACTGTAGACACAAATCAATGCAAGGGATTGTGAGAGCTGTAATTTTTGCCTATGCCTGAAACAGAGTTCAGTGTTCCAATGCAAACAACATCTATTTGGCAATGGGGGCTCGGAGTAGTGCTGGTCAGAAATAACTGGCCTTTTGGTATTCCATCCTCTAGTAATTCTTCAGCTAGATTGATGTACCGTAATGTGTTTTCACATGGAGCCTTCAGATTGATTTAGATCTTGTACAAAATATGGCTGCAAGAGTTTTCATTGGTTTGATGCAGTGGTGGGATTCAAATGTGTGAACAACCAGTTCTCTGTGTGGATGTTGCTTCTAGAAGTCCATTCTGGGCCTGGGCAACAAAAAATTAGCTACCGGTTCTGCCGAACTGTGTGGATGCTGCTTCCGGAAGTCCATTCTGGGCCTGGGCAACAAAAAATTAGCTACCAGTTCTGCTGAAGTGATGCGAACTGGCTGAATCCTATCACTGGTGTAATGGTAAAAGAGTGTTACTGACTGTTTCTGACTTAAGAATCTCTAAAAAGCTTAGGAGTTGAAGGAGTAAAGCAATCCCTGTCCTCTAGTGACCTCTCCATGATCAAAGAAGCTGTTTTGGTTATAGCACCCATCACAGAAGCATTGGGCTTCCAGAATTTACAATAGGACTATTTTGGTGATGAGTTTCAGTTGTGAAATAGCCTCCATCTGGAGGTAGACCCACACTGACATTGGTTAGGTTTTCCACTTAGTGTTTTGCATGTTGTGGGACTATGTACTGTATCACAACAGTCCAGTCTGAATTTGACACTGATTGAGAGTTATGTTGCTTTTAGAGACAACCATCTAGCCTTTTCCAATTCTATGATTCTAAATGAAGTAATTTCATTTACTCAGGAGGTTACATTGCTTTAGATTAAAGTTGGATTGATTGATAGTAGGTAAGACAGTGGTGGGATTCAAATATGTGAACAACCGGTTCTCTGTGTGGATGCTGCTTCTAGAAGTCCATTCTGGGCCTGGGCAACAAAAAATTAGCTACCGGTTCTGCCAAACTGGTGCGAATTGGCTGAATCCACCACTGAGGTAAGACCAATGAGATGCCAGTCATCCTTTGGTGATGTTCTTCGGGTATCTCCCTTTGGAAATCCAAAATGCCTTATCACTCACAACGTCCTAATTTTTCCATTTCCATTTAAGCTTAGTAGTCACAGGAGAAAATATTCCATCTTGCTGAATATTAGGGAGAGCCCAACACTCTGTAATAAGATTGGCTCTGTCTTTACTGGATCTCACCCTAAAATATATGTTCTGCCTTGGTTTAGAATTCTACACAGCAATTGGGGATTAATTCTCTGCTCTAGTAGGACATTCTCCAGAGTAACTATGCTTAGAATTGCATTGTGTTTATCATCTGGGAATCATTTCTATTCTTTTGTGGATTCCAAGCAATAGTATCTATTTTAATAAATTTAATAGCCGTAAACAGGAAATATTGTCGTGATGACATTTATACTGACATTTTCCAAAATATACCACCCTCTTGTTTGTAATGTTTAGGGACAGGATGTTCATTCTAAACATAATTAAATGTAAACCTTAGCTAAAACATGTTATGTTCCATTTAATATCCCACTGTCATAGAAAAAAAGGAGTGTATACCTATAAAAAATGCATTGGTACAGATATGTGCATAAAACATTGTGCAAATAAATAGTGCCCTCTGGTGTCTTATATGCATATTATTTTTGCATTGTTTTAAAGAAAGTGAAAAGAAAGCAATATGCATCCTTACATGCTGCACATATATTTGTGTTGCACATTGCTTCCTGAACATGGTGTGAGCACAGATAAACGAAAGTCTCTATCTTTTGACTAAGAATAAAACGTGAATTCTCATCTTTTCAGCAGTCTCCAGAAAATGTACAATATTTATTTTATTTTATTTTTATTTATTTATTTTTCATAATTTATATGCCGCCCTTCTCCCCACGGGACTCAGGGCGGCTCACAGCATATTAAAATAACACAATACAAACAACACACACAACATTTCCCCTATAAAAGCCAATTAAAACCAAATATTTGTAGCTGTGACATTATTAAAATCATTAAAAATTATCCCTATTTAAAATTCACCCATAGAAATCTAACAAGCAGCAACATACATTCCTAACTTCATTTAAAATGGTTTAAATGCCCAAATATTAGCTAAATATTATAATTATGTCAAACAACCCCCCCCAATTTTACATTTACAAATGCAACTAGAATTCCTAAAATTCAATTGTATTCCATTTTTCAGTTCTTCCAAGTTTAAGCTTGTTGTTTCCTGCTTCACCTCTTGTTTGCAATAGTTCTCTCCCTCCCAAGAAAAATAAGATATTCCATATGCATTTTATGAGTATTTATGATAATATAGACATGGTAAGCATTCATTTTTCTCATATGCACAATTTTTTTTTTGCCTAATGTGTATATTTGTGTATACACAAAGATAATGGAATGGAATAATATAATCTTTTAAATTGCAAACTGCACTGAAAAAAGGACAAGAAAGCTTTGGTTTCAGCATAAAACTGTATTTCAGATCAAACAGAACAGTTACATTCTTTTCTACCAATTTACTTTACACAGAGAGGAAAAACAGGCACAACGCATAACAGAAACATGATAAATTTGTAAGAAAGATTGAATTATCTGCAAATATGAATATTCTTATTCCTGTACCTTATTATTTCAGTTTTCTGTTGGCCAAGACATTGAAAGAAAGAGGTTTTCCTTCTGTGTGAACAAAGTGGATATATGTGTGATTTAGATCAGGGGTCCCCAACCCCCGGTCCATGGACTGGTACCGGGCTGCAGTATGCCAGCAACTGGGCCACACAAAAAAGCAAAGCCCCATCTGTGGGATGCAGGCAGCACACAAAACCATGCCCCCTCCAGTCCATTAAAAAATCTCTCTCCACGTAACCGGTCCCTGGTGCCCAAAAGGTTGGGGACCTCTGATTTAGATAATGAGTCTATAGTTCTACTGTCTGGATTTATTAACTAGGACAGCAGAATGAGCTCTACAGTCTGGGAATCAAAAGTGTTAGGATACAATTGGAAATAACTTATTTACAATAGGATAGAATTTATTGCAATATTGCTCAGATTTGTTTGTTTGTTAGATTCTGAGATGCCCAACTCAAAAAAGACTCTTAAATACCTAGCAGTGGCTTGTCTGAGCTAGGTGTTGCAGTATAATAATTCAAAGGATTGTCTGCCAGTGGTAAAGTTTGTTTTGCATAAACACTATTGATAGCATGAACATAGTGGGAAGTGGAGCTATGAGGAAGAGTGTCCATAATGGCATAATCAATGTGTTGGGTGTTAGCATTTTCAACACCCACTGATTTTCTTCTTACTTCCTAAAACAGACACATCAAATGTAAAATTTCAGCCAGGTTTTTATATTTTATCATAAATCTTCAATATAATTGTTTTATTTAATTTATTTGATTGGGAGAAATCATTGCATTCCTCTCAATTTGCCAATGGAGTCATCTGATTACTGCCTTTCAAAATGATGATATTTATTGGCGTAGAGAACCAATTTTAGTTAACAGAAACCACACAGAAGCTGTTGAAAAGGTATTTCCCTCCTCCCATCAGCATGTCTCCCGAGGTTCTGTTTTTATATATATGATTAATATTGTTATATTTAGAATATTTTATGACACAGCTTTATGTGACTATGCTTACTTCATTTTGGACTTTGGTCACTGGGTAACAAAGATGGCATTGATCAGAATGCCTTGATTTATCATTTGTGGGAGAAAATACCATTGACTAGAAATAGCAAAGCACACACTTAAGGTGGCTGTTATTTTTGTGTTGCTCTGTAGTTGGCAGAATGTGGTTATTGGATTTCCAAAAACTACATATTGGAAGACAAGCAAGGACATAGTCATACATTCTTTGTTGGCACCTCATCAATCAGTGGGTAAAACCCATCTCTACTGAACCATTTATGGCTGGCAACAGCTCAGCTCTTCCATACTCTGGGCCAGTTTGGCCAGGCTACTTCTACATGTTCAAGATTTACTGTTAGGCCCTTTTGTCATAGAATGAAATGGAATCAATGACCCCTTTTTTCCCCCATGGATGGATGAATGTCATTATGGGGCATCACAGTAGATACAGGTATAACCTGAATATATTCTATTTCAAAATTTGTTTTCCACCAAAAACAATGACATAAGACCTTTATCATTTTATCAACATTCCCATTTCCTTTCTGCACTTTTTAAAATATAAATGTCAAGATTATAATCTCACATGCATAAGCATAAGCATATGGAAATCTGGAATTGGCAAGCATAAAGTTATGCATGTTTCTTCTGTACTAACTTGCATGGAATTCCATGGCTTTTATTCTCTGGTAAGTATGTTTAAACTGCTGCTGCAACTCCTGTAGCTGCTGAAATGAGCTGTAGTGATCTGTTCTGGGAAACTGGGTGGTGGTGGTGGTGGGTGAACTTAGAGCTATTGAGCTACTATCTTTCACCATTTACACAATTAACTTTTCCTTTTGGGTGCATATGGTACATTAGATTCTGTCTCCCCTGGAACTTTCCAAGGATTTTTTAAAAAAAGAAAAAACTAGTTTAGTAATTGCCACTTATGTCCGCTAGAGGACTCAACTGTTGTTCTTTACAATAAAAAATATAGCTGCAAAAGTACAGTAGAAGGTGTTTGAATCAGAAGAGATTCACTGAAAGTTAAAAGAGGAGCATGGGATACAGTAGGGATCTTGGGGAAAAAAGAAAGGGAAATCTTACCCTGTTCAACTTAACATGTGTCAAGTATTGAATCATTTGCCCAAGTCCTCTATGTTAAGGTTCTTGACCTTGTTTTGCTCATGGATAGCTGAACTGGAACACAGGCGACTGGAAAAGAACATAAATGGGGGAAAAGGAGGGCATACTATTTAACTTACTTATGTCTGTGACAAAAATTACAGGAAGAAAAGGAAGGAGGAGAACTAAGGTCTACATGCATATGAAATTACTTTTTCCAGTATTCCTTTCAACTGCAATATTTTTTTCAACAAATCTTTGTTTTTAAGAACGTTAGCAATAATATAGAATCAACAGCAATGTACTTTTCAAATTTCACCATTTAAAGGTAAGTCAAATCAAGTAGTCTACAGACTAGAGTGACCATAGATTTAAAGGAGCTGGATTAAAGCTGGTTGCTGGAATCAGGAAATGAATTAAATAATTTAAATCTAGGCTGCTGAGTCTTTCCACAGATGGGGGGGGGAGGGAGAGAAGCAATTTGCAAGGTCACAATACACAAAAGTTTGAATCACTACAGTGTGAAAACAGTCCAAAACAAAAAAGCTAAAACAAGACACACCAAGACACACACTAGGCAATATTTGATTTTAAGGCAATGCAGGCTGGATGGAGGCATGAAGACAAAAAGGAGGAGATGCCTTCCTTCTTATTTATTTTTTCTATTTATCACATTTTTCTATTACCCATCACACTCCGGAGCCTCATTTATCTTTTTGATCATCACCATCCCTAGTTGCTGTTTGCTGGAAAAAGGTACTTTATAATCTGCACTGTTTATTAAATTATATCATATAAAGACTGTGGCCCTCTAAAAATATGTCATGGCCATGTGGTCCACGTTGAGCATCATTGCTGAACACAAAGCTAGTGTGCAAAGTCATGGGTCTTGCCTAGGTGATGGGCCTTTGGGTTATATTTGGAGAAGTCTTAACTGAATAAGACAGGATTTATTTCAAGGTGAGTTCCCAAATGAAGCTGTCATGGCAGTTTTAGTCCTGTCAAAATGACTGGGGTACAGCCTTTGGGAAATGTTTGCCACAGTTGGACAGTGCCATCTTGCTGGTTTATGTAATTTTGCTAAGTTCATGATTAAATCTCTTCTCTCCTATTTATACAACAACGTGCCACTTAAAAGCAGCAACAGTGGTACAAAAATCTTATGTTTACAACTTATTCTTGGGCTGCCCATTTAAAAAGAAGAAATCTCTTTGGGGGTTCTAGTTCAGGGTTATATGTAGAAGAATTCAGTTCAAGGTAAGGCTAAGAAACACACACACACACTCACAGAACAGAAATCCTAAGAGTGTGATGACTATCAATATCATTATTCTGGATAAATAAATCCATAGCCTGACTCAGTATAAGTTGGTTTAAAAAAAAAAAGAATGAAAGTATAGAGTAGAGTAGAGTAGAGTAGAGTAGAACAGAACAGAACAGAACAGAACAGAACAGAACAGAACAGAACAGAACAGAACAGAACAGAACAATAGAGTTGGAAGGGACCTTGGAGTCATCTAGTCCAACCCCCTGCTCAGGCAGGAAACCCTATACCATTTCAGACAAATGGCTGTCCAGTCTCTTCTTAAAAACATCCAGTGTTGGAGCATTCACCACTTCTGGAGGCAGGTTGTTCCACTGGTTAATTGTTCTAACTGTCAGGAAGTTTCTCCTTAGTTCTAATGCATGTAGCCTCACATGTGATATGTGATAGATATCATGTATTACATATGTATGTAACCACCCTAACAGGTTAGAAATTGTAGCCACACATTGAAAATATTTTTGAAAGCACAGGGTGGAATTACATGCTGTTCCTCCTCTCAAGGCAAATAAACAGAGGTAGTCCTCAACTTACGACCACAATTGAACACCAAATTTATGATTCTAAGTGAGAAATTTGTCAAGTGAGTTTTGTCCCATTTTACAACTTTTCTGATCACAATCAATTGAATCACTGCAGTTGTTAAATTAGTACCATAGTTGTTAAGTGAATCTGGATTCCCCATTGACTTTGCTTGTCAGAAGGTCGCAAAAGGGAATCACGTGACACACACACACCCTGGACACTACAACTATCATAAATGTGAGTCAGTTGTCAAGCATCTGAATACAAGTCATGTGACCATGGAGGTGTTGCAATGGTCATTAAGTATGAAAAATGGTCATAAGTCATTTTTTTTCAGTGTCGTCATAACTTTTGAACAGACACTAAATGAACTGTTGTAAGTCAAGAACTACATCATCATCATCATCATCATCATCATCATCATCATCATCATCATAATAATAATAAAGTTGGAAGAGACCTTGGAGGTCATCTAGTCCAACCCCCTGCCCAGGCAGGAAACCCTATACCATTTCAGACAAATGGCTGTCCAGTCTCTTCTTAAAAACTTCCAGTGTTGAAGCATTGTATTTCAATTTATTTTCCATGTCACAATTATAGAAAAGAGGACACATCCTCACATCTTGTCACTTCCAGAGTCAGCTGCAGTCCTAACTTGAAGTAACACCCAGCATTTGCAATCTTTATTAAAATCTTTTGTATATATAGTTTTTTAATCAGTCCACCAGAGGATGCTATTCGCCTGCATTACAGCAAATGCAATGGGACTTTCCCCATAGATGATTGTGTGTTATAGATCTCCCTTTGAACACCAACACATCACAGGCTTATGCAAATCCTGAAGCAATTATGTCCTTTTCCCACCCACCCAACGTGTCGTATTTTTAACGATGATAAATGAATGGATAAATTTATACACAGCACTAAAAGCAGCCTCTGCAAGGCATAAGAGACAGAAGACAAATGACAGAATTTGAAAGAATTCAATTTACTGGTATGTACATCTGTAATTCAGAAGGCAAAGTTGTGAAACAGCTGCAAATCACACCAAGGATGAAGGATTGATTCATTCTGCATTCAACTAGGCCATTTCTGTTTCTATGTGTATAACAGGAAAAGGAGAATTGGGCATCTACATTCTTTTATGTTGTTTGGGAGCATGGGCATCCAAAAGAACGTGCGTCTATGTGCATACCTCAGATTTGCATCCAATGTCCAACAGCAGGCAGGCAGGCAGATAGACAGACAGAAATGCATGCACACATGCATGTTGGTCAATGACCAATAAAACAGAGGATGAGGAGATCCAGCTATAGAAGAATAACTTATTTAGGTAGCAATAAATAATGCAGTATTTGCACTGTACGAACTCTAAGATTAAAACCTAAAACTAAAAGTTAAAATTATCCAAGAAACGGAGAAATGCCTACAGAATTAATTATAACTGAAGTCTAAAACTAGGTATTCAGTCAGTAGTGCAATATATTTACAATTGGGGGTGGAGGGGGGGAATACCTTTGTATGAGTCTTTGACTTCTGGCAAGTTTGACTTCTGATAAGTTTCTACAGTTTACTTGGCAAGATTTTAGAAGTAGTTTCCCATTGTCTCCATCCTAAGGTTGAAAGAAAGTTACTGGCCCAAGGTTACCCAGCTGGCTTTGTGCCTAAGGAAGGACTAGAACTCATGGTCTACTATTTCTAGCTTGATGCCTTCACCAGTCTATCAAACTGGTTCTCCTATCAACAACATAAAATATATTTAGATAATATAGACATAAGGTATACAATGAAATCTAATTGTTAATAAGTAACCCTAAATCAGGGGTGTCAAACCCACAACGTCACGCAATGTGTCGTGCAGTGTCACGACTTTTTTTCCATTGCCGGCAATGAGGTGGGTGCGGTTTCACCATGACGCATCCGGCCCGTAGGCCAGCAGTTTGACCTAAATAGTTCATTCATATGAGACCAATGATTAATGGAACAAATGCTGAAATATTACTCAAGTATAGACATATTATTAAGAGGCTGCAAGTATGAAAGAGTAGGAGCTCTGTTGTGATGTCAACACATCGTATTTCTTTTTTTATCATGGTGGGTAGCAATGCATTCCTAGGCCTGGGAAAAATTAATGATCATTTTCAATATGTATCTAAACATGGCAGTTCAAAAGTAGTTTATCCTCATTTCGAAGAGATAGGATTAGAATCCTTTGGACTGTGTTAATGAAAGCATAGAATTTAGCACTTTCTATGGGTTGTCATGCTTTGGAAGCAGGATAAGGAAATTGACAAAGGATTTTACAAATTATAAAGTGTGTTCATTGTACAGCCAATAAAAATAATTTGTCATTACACATCCAAAAATGGTAATGTTTATTCAAGCCAGCTTTATAATCTAGTTGCTTTGCTGAAAATACACAAACACAGAAGTTAATTTTCCCAATGCAAGGGAAAAGGCCTCCGGAGCCCGAATCAGGCCACGAACGGTGTGTGTATGGAAGCATCCCCCGGCCTTAGATCCAGGTGGCAGTGGTCTGGAAAACGCCTCCGAAGCCTGGAATGGGCCGCAGCAGGGTGCAGAAGCCTCCCCCAGCCTTAGATCTGGGCCACAGCAGCCTGGAAAAAGCCTCCGGAGCCCCGATCCACCCTCTGGAGGCATGTGGAAGTATCCCCCAGCTTCTGTTCCAGTCTCTGTTGCAGAGAACAGAGACCTAAAGTACCATGAGATCACGCAAGATCAGTAGTGTGAGATCTCACCCCACTGATCTTGCGTGATCTTGCATTACTTTAGGCCTCCATTCTCTGCAAATGGTGGGGAGGGAGGGAATAACCAGGGTAAATGTTGCAGAGCCTCAGCGGTCGCTCGTAAGGACGAATGACTGCTGTGGTGCTGCAATATTTGTAACTTCAGGACTTGCTCATAAGCACTCATCACGTAACTTTGAATGAGCGTTAAGTGAACGCTAGTAACTCAGGGATTACCTGTACTGCATTCTAACCACTGTGCCACCATGGCTCATGAATGCTATTTAAAATTGTTAGATCGAGGTTAGACAGTTGTTGGAAATAAATCTCCAGCAGCCTCAGCGAACTGCAATTTTTTAGCCTACTTATTGTCAAGGACATTAGGAGTAGAAACAGTAAGGAAGGATAGACATGGGTGGGTCCTGTCTGTTTTGCTTTCTTCTGCTTGAAAGATATTCTGAGGGACTTTCACCACTGGTAACTGAAAATGTTCTCCGACCATTCTTGGATCAGCACAAAACTCTACATGCACGAAATCGTCTGTCTTCGTTGCCAATTCATATCGTTTCACTTTTACAGTTAACTGCTAGATGACAGATTTGATTTTGTGTTTGCATGATAAGCATTGATTGATTGATTGATTGATTGATTGATTGATTATTGATTGTCCAATTTTGCTATCTTTCCTCTCCTGGTGACAAAATCTGCCAAGTATGGAGCTGCAATAGGAATGGGAAGGTCTGCTCTCTCAGCTCTTGGCTGCTTTCTGTGCCCCTTCTTTTAAACAGGTAGCCCTTCACTTATGACCACCACTGAGATCAAAATTTCCATTGCTAAGCAAGTTGGTTGTTAAGTGAGTCGCAGCTGGTTTTATAATCTTTTCTGCCATGGTGGTCCAGTGAATCATGCTGTTGTTAAATGAATCCAGATTCCCTTATTGACTTTGCTTCTTAGAAGCCAGCTGGGAAGGTCACAAATGGTGATCACATGACCCCAGGATGCTGCAACTGTTATAAATATATGTTGGTTATCAAAATTATGCCTGAATTTTGATCACATAACTCTAGGAAGTTCTATGATGGTCATAAGTATGAGAATTGGTTGTAAGAATTTTTTTTCAGTGCTCTTGAAACTTTGAATGGTCGCTAAAGAAATGATTGTAAGTGGAATACAGCTATCATGTCTCCCCTGTTTCTTCTTTTCTTTAGACTAGCCAAACCCAAGTCCTGCAGCCGTTGTTCGTATGTTTTAGTCTCCAGGCCTTTGATCATCTTAGTTGCTCTTCTCTGAATTTTTGTTAAAGTCAGCTCTTTTGAAGTTCAAGACACTGGCTGGATTGTTTTCTGTTGTTTTTAATTCCTGTGAGCTCATCATGGATAGGATCTAGCAATTGTATCTTTCATCGGTGTCTTTCTCGACTGCCTTTGATTTCCCCAAAATATCAGAATCTTTTCTGAAGGCTCTTGCCTCTGCATTACATTTCTACAATACCTAAGTGCTAATGATATTATAATAGTGTTACTATTTATCTTTAACATGACCAAACAAAAAGTGTAGGCTCTTTCTGAAAAACAGCAACAGTGAAAACTTTGTAGCTGTTGGACATAACTTTATCTGTGGCAATTGTTTTATGCTAACACATGAAAGTAAGCATGTGGAAAATCTCATTCAACCCAATAATGTTCTATATGATTGGCCTTTGGCATCATGCACATCATTATTTTTCACAGGAATCAAAGATATTTGAGCCGCAAACGCATGTACATAAGCATATGCACTACCATGTCCTCCACCCTCCCCCTTTTCAAACCCTGCATTGCCATAAGGTGGGGTTTAATGCCATTCTATTTATAAAAGTATGTTGCTGACTTTTTTAAAAAATTAAATTACAAAATTATCATGGCAACTTTATCATCATACTTATGTAATTCATAACCAGAATGGGAAAACTTATCAGTTTCTCTTTACCCTGAGATCATCAGTTCTCTGCTGTTTAAAATCCTGATAAATAATTCTGACAGGAAGATGCAGCCAAGTGGTGACATTGGATTATATATACAGGGGATGACTAACTCAGTGAAAGGGTGCATTAGTGGTTATTAGCTGGCAAATGAATTTCAGGGCTGTCACAAATACAATGCCAATAATACTTCCAGATTTTTTTTTTGTTCCTTATTAAATTCCAACTTGAAAAAGGAAGAAGCAAAAGTTCTCGACCCTGATCCAACTATTCTAGAGGTAGCCCTGAGAGAGGGGAAGACTAAATCCAGCTGTTTGCTTCCCATGAACTGAGTGATTCAGTGCTTCTCCCATGATCTGAAGAGAGTTAGGTTCATATAACAAATACATCATGAAGAAGATGGATTAACCAAGATACATGAAACTTCCAGCTCCAACATTCTATAATTCTGGGATTCTAAACCAATCCAGTAGCAAAACAATGTTCTCTAATATTCGTCCACAAGTTCTTCCCAAGATACAAATGCAAATAAAAGCCATGTGTGGTCTTCATTGGTCCTGATGGGGCCACTGAACCCAGAGAAAGAAAATAGCAAGGACTCTACAGAAAACATATTTTGCACATATTGACACATTATTTTCCTTACCATGGTGGCAAACCTATGGCACGCGTGCCAGAGGCGGCACTCAGAGCCCTCTCTGTGGGCACGCGTGCCATGCCCTGGAGATGGCAACCGTCCCTCTTCAACCAGCTGCTCGCTAACTCACCAAGGTCCCATATGGCCGGATGCATCCCAGCACCCATGCGCTCGCTGGCCTCTGTGTGCAGGGGCCGATGGTGTCAGGCAGCCGCTGCCGCGGTCCCTGCCTCACCTTGCCCTGTGAAAATGGCACCCCTGCCCTACCTTGCCTTGCCTCCCTGCAGAACGAGCCTCCTGCCCACTGCCCCACCTGCTAGAGACCCCCTGGACCTCCCTCAACCCTGCCCAGCCTCCACAGGCGTCCCTCCCCACGAGCAACATTGAGGTGATCACGCCCACCTTGGCCACACTCACCCAAGCTGCCGTGACCACCACAGCCATGCCCATCCAGTGGGCCACGCCCACCTGGCACCCAGCAATAAATAAGTGGGTTTTGGGTTGCAGTTTGGGCACTCGGTCTCTAAAAGGTTCGCCATCACTGATCTAAACAGATGGACAATTATCAAGGAGAGTTCCTTGAATTAAGGAGAAATTTCCTGACAGTGAGAACAATTAATCAGTAGAATGCTTGTCCCTGGAAGTTGTGATTATTCTAACACTGGAGGTTTTTAGGAAGAGTTTGGAACAGCCATTTGTCTGGAATAGTTATAGGGTCTCCTGCCTGGGCAGCAGGTTGGACTAGAAGACTTCCAGGGTCCCTTCCAACTCTGTTATTCTGCTATTCTGTTAAACTATGACTGAAGAGGGTTTTATAGGATAACAAGCTGTTCCTTGCTTATTTATCCCCAACCATTTACAAGCAGCACAAATGAGAAATTCATATAACATTTTTGAAAAATACTTACATAAGAAGAATTCCAAATTGTTAAAAGAGATACCAGAATGTATGATGCTCTAGGTGCTCTGCCTGCTATACCTGGTTCATGATGATCAATCATTTTGGATATTTAGGTTACTGTAGAAAGCACACAACTTTAGAGAACATTTCACTCAGTCTCTTAATCAATCTCTGAGAAAGAAAATCAGTGAGAAAATTAAGTGTAGGGCTCCAAATAATATGATTGGTGCATATTTCAGCAATTCCCCCCCCCCGATTCATCTCTCCTCTACAATAATCATGTATATAAAGTAAAAACTGAAGGAGATGACTTGCCATATTTGAAAAATAATATCTTTGATACCGCTCAGTATCTTTTTGATATGTCGCTGAGAGCTGTTTTTCCACAAATAGCAACAGATACTTTAAGTGTTTCGGTCAATCAGAACAACACCAAGCATATTTCCTGCATGTGTGTCCAACTACCCATTAAAATTGCCAGTGGATGATATGCTATGACAATGGGAGGTATTAGTTTGCTCTTTGTAATGTCCAGTGTTCCAAAGTTACATGATTAATGTGGCTCTAAATGTCACCCTCTTGTGAAATGGTATATTGCTTCCCCACTCAACAGAGGACTCTCCAAACAATGTTTCTGATAAGGAGTTTTCACAGAGAACCTTCAAACATCGTTTCTCCATGTCTAAAGGGTGAGCTTTGAACACCATTGAACAGATGCTCTGCTGAAATCTGCCTTGCAATTTCTCAGAAGTTTTCTTCCTCTGAAAAAAAAGCTTCTGTTTTTTTCACTTTATTTTCAGATCCCTAAGGACCTGAGGATTTTCACACATATGTCACCCCATAATGAAATAAGTGTAAATAAATACCATACTGACATTCGTTACTGCTTTATAAGAAATGTCCAAAGCAAATCCCCTTTCAGCGAAATGTATGAAAAATGGCAGAGGGGAAAAAAAACACAAGAGAAGATACAACATGGCATTGCTTTGACTGGTAATAGTGATCAAGCAGACCCTTGCCTTCCTTGGAATTGTTTCTTTGAGACTTGGGTAAAAAGGGAGCTTAGTTTTTCCTCATGTTCTCTTTTTTTTTTAGTCCTATCCTTTCACTTTTACTTTCTTTCCCCACCACTACAAATTTACAACACTGTAATTAAGGCAATTTTTCCCCCTCTGGTTGCCTGGAGTATCTCCACTCTGAATGTGATTCAAACTGGATAACAGGGCAGCTTAGAAAAGGAAGATAGCAAAATGACACACCAAGTGTCCTCAGATGCACTGTCTCCCTCACAAATGAAGACCTTCTTGAGCTTGTTTGTGTGCAGTGTGTGTTTTCCCTTACATATTATCTTTACATATAGGCATACGTTTACATATCTCAGCATTTTTTTCAGATGATCTATGCTTGAATCAGACAAGTATGAGATGTTTATGTTTTCCAAACATAATCTAGTAATTGATTGCAGTTAAATATTTAATGACAATGCACCTGGTATATATTAGACAGCTTTTAGGTCTAAACAGAAAAAATAAAATAAAATAATATCTCTTGTCTGCAGCAAGAATGTCTCTTGAGCAACCCATGTAGGAAACATGGAAGCCTGTTGATGGGATCGGTCATTAGGCTTAATAAAATAGCCGAGGATTTTGCAATAGTGTTATCCAGATTATTTCTCATAGTCTAAGGGTAGTCTTGTGGCTGGTATGCAGATCTGTGAGTTAATTCACATGGAGTACATGTGGCATATGGTTTAAATTCTAGCCTGTGATGTTCTCTTTCCATGTGACGAACGATCTATGTGCACATACTTGCCAAAGAGATCAAGGGATTATCTTCTAGCTACCACAGAAATGTGCTTCATCTGGCCTTGAGTTTTTTAGGGCAGAAATTCTTACATTGCAGGAAATTGTCACGAGGAATGTCCTAACCTATGGTAATCCAGATGGTGATAACTGAGAAGTTGTTTTCCTGTGTTTTCAGTTTGCACAGCTATTTCACTTTGCCTCAAAATGAATGAACTTTGCCTCAAAACAGTCGAGTTAATTACAGATTTGAGTTTATATTTCCATACAACAGTGATTAATGGAGCCCCTTTGAAAATAACTGTCATTAACCTACACTTCTCTCTCCAAAAATACAAATGTGTGAGCTAGCTGGCTAATATTTACTCTGCATTTCAGAAATGTTTTGTCAAGGAAAGCTAAAGGGTTATGAGGAAAAGGAGCTCAGTTACAAAATAGTATCATGGAAAGTTCAGGACATGAATCAGGGAGACCCACCTATAAAATGCATTTGGGAAAACTGATCACTTGGAGCAATGTTTCTCAACCTCAGCAACTTTAAGATGGATGAAGTTCAACTCCCAGAATTTCCCAACCAGGATGCTGGTTGAGGAATTCTGGGAGTTGACATCTACCCATCTTAAAGATGCCAAAGTTGAGAAACATTGATGTAGATCAACATGCTCCAACAGACTCCTAATAGTACAGCTAAATTCAAAAGCAGCACATGAAGCAACCACCTAAATATCTATGGAGATTCTCAGTCACCCAGGTCATAGTTATCCCAAAGATGCTTTTTCACAAGGCAACTGGACTTTTTTTTGTTTTTCTTTGAAGATGTTTCACTTCTCATCCAAGAAACATCTTCAGCTCTGATTGGAGGAATGGAAAGATTTATACTCCTTGCAGAGAGCTCTTCATTTGCATTCTTTTAGTGAGTTATTAATGCTACCTGGAGGCTTCAGGGTCACCTGAGTAGTACAAATGTGTGTGGAGCTTTCTTGGAACTGTTGAAATGACTGTGTTGTAGACTGGAGATAGATGAGAAGCTTCTCTTGGATGAGAAGCAAAATGTCTTCAAAAACAAACAAGAAAATCCAGTTGCCTCATGAAAAAGCATCTTTGGGAAAGCAACCACCTAGTTTTTGAAAAGAATTAAAACCCCTATAAAGTAGCTCAGTATTCACTGCCTTCCTTAATAGGTGCCAGATGGACTTCCAAGGGCAAGAAGCTCTGGAGGGATGAAAAACATCATTGAAAAACAGCCTCTTGCCTGTTCCCACAAACCTCATTTGGGTGGGAAAATGACAGAATCCCAATCCTAGACGTGCTAGATGGATGAGTAAATTCTACTGAAAAAGATGGTCTTAAACACTGCAGCACTAAGCCACAATGACTTTATAATCAAAAAGCAGCACCTTGATTTTTACTCAGAAGCCAACCAGCAAACAGTGAAGCACTAGCCATGCTGGTGTGAAAAAATTATATCATCTCCCACCTGCCAATGTGTGAACTAGTACATTTTGCACCAGATTTCCAAGCAACTTTTGTAAAGGACGTCTACAGTAATCGCAGAGCAGTTGATAGGGACATGGGTTACTGTCATTAGGGCCTCTTGCTGTCATGAGGGCCTAAGCAGGCAAATAGATCACAGCCTCTTCCTACCTGTCTAGCAGTCATCATGAATCTATGAGAACCCCAGCATCTTGGACTTTCTTCAGGGAGAGTGCTACCTCATCCAAAGTTATTACTAGAGCAGACAGAGAGACAGATGGAAAAACAGCCACTCTGACTTTTTGGAACTCATCTTCAGTTAGCCTTTTCTCATCTTGATTATCATAGCGTTCTGGCAGTGAGTCAAGACTTCTATCATATCTCTGGCATGGCACAGGATGGCAATGAATGGCTGAGTATGCCAAACTGAGTACCAATATTTGAGGGGGTCAACTTGAGGGGGGGTCAACAAAGAAGAGGCGGTCAACTTATTTCCAAAGCACCAGAAGGCAAAACGAGAAACAATGGATGGAAACTGGATCAAGGAGAGAAGCAACCTGGAATTAAGGAGAAACTTCCTAACAGTGAGGACAATAAACCAGAGGAACAGCTTGCCTTCAGAAGTTGTGGGTGCTTCATCATTCAAGGTCTTTAAGAAGAGACTGGACTTGTCTGAAATGGTAAAGAGACTCTGCTTGAGCAGGAGGTTGGACTACAAGATCTCCAATATCCTTTCCAGCTCTATTCTGATGGATTGATTAATTGAAACTGAACTGATGTGTAATTGAATATAGTGAACTGAATGTCCTAAATTTCTGTGGAGATTCTCAGTCATCCAGATTATGGTTGTCCCAAAAGTGCTTTTTCAAGAGGCAACTGGACTTTCTTTGTTTTTCCTTGAAGACATTTCACTTCTCATCCAAGAAGTGGATGAAGTTCTGAAGAAGCTTCTTGGATGAGGGGTAAGATGTCTTCAAGGAAAAACATTTGAAAGTCCAGTTGCCTCATGAAAAAGCACCTTTGGGACCACAGGTCCTAAGTTGCCAAGCTTGGACACCCCTGATCTAGACATTTTGTGGTCTGTGCCTTAAAGTCTGAGGAACTCTTTCTTGAAATCTTGATATGTACTTTTCTTGAGAACAACCTAATATTTGGGTGGGTAGTGCAATGCTGTGAGTAGTACGCTAAAATAAAAATAAAATATCTTCCACAAAAACGTGCTGCATTTCCTTCTTATTATTTTTGGCTTCAGAAAGGAAGAGGAATGGGAAAAAAGGGATCAAGCAGAAAAAGGAAAAGCTTTGACTGAAAACAAATATCTTGGTGCCAACTGAAGAGTGGGATTTGTCAAGTTAGGGATCTCTGGAGGGCGCTACAAGAACCTCAGCCCAGTTGGCAGCTACCGTTTACAATATATTCCTTTGGTATTAAAAGGCAAAGTGAAGATGTGAGAAAGGAGCTGCCATTCTTTTCATTGGAAGTGAAATGAGGTAATGTAGCCAAGATTATTTTCCAAATGGCAAGTTTTTCAGTCCTTTCAAGGCAAACGTGCACCCCCCGCCTCCCATTCCATGAAGTCTGGATTAGTTATTTCTATCTTCTCAAAAGAGAACCCTTTCAGAGTTAATAAATCTCTGCATTTGTCCCGGTGGCTCATCTACACTTTCTTTTTAATTCCTATGGCAACTTCTTTCCTTTAATTTTTCCAGATGTATGTGTCATTGTTTTGCACAATTTTTGACTTTATCTAGTAAAAAAAATAAAAAATAAAATTGATCTTGGAAGCCTGAAGACAGAATGACTTTCTGACTTAGGCTAGGAATATCATTATGTCATAGGCAAGAGGGGCAAAGTGTAAAGATGTTGATGATTCCAGCAAGCCAGAAGCTATATAAATAGATATCTATGGATGGATCTTTATGTATGTCTACACTGATTTTATCAGGTGCCTGCTGCCTTATCAAATGACTTCAGGTAGCTACAGCAAAATAAGTATATAATAACATTAAAAACAAAAGAATAAATCCATAACGAATCAATTCAAGTAGATACAATAACAACCCTGAGAATTTGCCCCACATATATTCCCTAGTTCAGTGTTTCTCATCCTTGGCAACTTTAAGATATGTGGACTTCAACTCCCAGAATTTTCCAACTAGCATATCACATATCTTAAAGTCATTAAGGCTGAGAAAGGCTGCCCAGTTTCTTCCAGACATCTCATTTTCTCAGTCATTTTAACCAAAAAGGTCTGCTGTGACCAAGAAACCATGCATTCAGAGAACTGTTCTCTTAACATAAAAAAGGGGGTGAATCTGATTAACTTTGAGCAGATTCTACCAGGTTCCATCCAGGCACCAAGCATTGGGTCAGACTTTCACAGCATCTCCTGATTGGCCCAAAGTAAAACTGGATATTATCAAGATAGTCATCCCAGTGATAGTCAACCTTATAAATGAGGAAATGAAGAGGAAGACATTGAACACCAGAAGACTGAAAGGTTTAACTTCTCCTCCTCCATAAACACTGATTGGAACTGCCCAACCAGGAAAGAGCAGAACCACTGTTGAACAATGTTGCCAACTCGTAACCTCCCACAGCCCAAAATGATAGTTTGATCAATGGTTTGAACACCACTGAAAGATCAAGCCCATTAAAATTGTCCACAAAAGTTACTAATGAAGCATTCTTCTCATGCCCAGGCTTGAAACATTGAACATCAGAGGACCCAAGGGCTATTGATATGGCCCTTGTCATATCAATGGCCCACTAAGATAGAAATGGACAGATATCTTTGAAAAACTTAAAGAGGAAGTAACTTAGAAATCCCTGTCAACAAGCTGTAAAGTAGACAAGAAGAGTTTATCCAGGGAGCTGAATGGCAATGTGCCTCAGGCTAAAGTAGCTAAGCTTTGTACCATAGTGACAAAGGTCAAACTCCAAAGCCATAGGTATATCAAGCTAGATTATAAATAGGGTGAACTCAGAAATTTGATATGGCACATGCATCAATTCTTTAAAGACAGATCTGTCTGATTCTATAACTCCAAAATGTTCTCTGTTGTCACCTGATATTCTATTATCTCATTTCTTGGCATTTCAGTCTCAGCCATTAAGCAAAATGGAAATAAAAGTCACATGGATTAATCTTCAACTTCACGCATTCTTATTGCACAACAAAGCCCATCAGCTTAGCCAATTTGGATGGAGATAGCCGACCTTTTAGTCCAAGATATAAGAAAATAATTGAAAAGGGGAACATTGGACTGTCAATTCTCAGAAATGACCTTATATGAAGATGAAGAGAAAGAGATGAAGAGAAGAGAAGAGAAGAGAAGAGAAGGGAAGAGAAGAGAAGAGAAGAGAAGAGAAGAGAAGAGAAGAGAAGAGAAGAGAAGATTTAAAAGTAACATGTAAATGTGTAGTTTGGTATTGGCTTTTTCATAAAATAGACAAATTTAAGCTGTGTGGATTGAAATTTATATTTACACAGTTTTCCCAGTTTCTAAATATAACATTAGCTAATTTTCCATCTATAGATACTCTCTATTTTTATCAGTCTTACCTGAAGTAGTTTTATTGTAAATTAAACAGTTATGGAGTGATTTTTTTCAATGAAAAGAAGAATCATTTCCCTCTAGAAATGTTCAATAAAATCCACTGTTTTTCCTCCTGCCCCACTTTTTCCTGTTCTACTGTTTCCATTTTATATTTACTGTGCTGGAAAACTTTCAACATCATTAAACTTAAAATTGGCAACTTGGTCATGTTGGCTTTAATATAATTATTGGCCTCCTTGAAATCACCAGAGATTATGAATTTTAGATACTTTGCTGTAGTACAAAGCATTGCCAAAACTAGAATGAGACAAGCTTCAGTAACTGAATGAATTGTACCTTGTAACTTACTGTAGTATTACAGTTTTAGCAACTTAACAAACTGGTCTCTCCAGAGATGGAGGCTAGGGAAAAAATCATTGAACCACTTGGACAGATACAATTCAATATCATTCTTAACATCTACAAAATAATTCATTCAACTTGCAAGGAACAAATAATGTATTGCCAAGAAAAACTCCACCAACTGTCCACCAATTCACCTTGACATGATACAAGAAGACAGAATAATGCAAACATTAGTTAAAAAAAAAAGTTCACATGAGCATAAGAACATATTCTTGCTCATGTCCCCTAATAAATTCAGTCTTTACTCCTTGTAGCATATTACTTTGATTGCTTGTATATCCTTTTACAGAAAGGGAGATAGATTGATGATAGATAGATTGATGATAGATAGATAGATAGATAGATAGATAGATAGATAGATAGATAGATAGATAGATAGATAGATAGATAGATAGATAGGTAGGTAGGTAGGTAGGTAGGTAGGTAGGTAGGTAGGTAGGTAGATCTCATTCCTATCTGCTGTGATTGTTTATATTAGTATTTTACTAATAAAGTTGTTCAGATTTGCTAAAGTCTTGGCTTATCATGAACAGAGTTGGTTGTGGTGACTGGGGCAACTTTCTGCCATGCCATTTGAGATGGCTTCAGACTTATGGATTCTGGTGAAATGGATAGTGTGGTATATTGGCTGTCCCTACACACTTGTGTGCTTGACCTTCTCACTTCTTGGCTCCTTCAGTGGTCCAAAGAGGCTGAATTTGGGAACTTATCTATACCTTACTTTGGGAGAAGTAATGCTGCATCCCTATAATCAGGTGGTAGTTTACCACCCGTAAAATAATTCTTCTCTATACAATTCTCAATGACCTGTTTGTATTATTTCTTGGTGTTCTCTTGGGCCTATTTCTCCATAATATTAATTACACTTTTTATTCAGACACTTAATTTTAACTCCCTCCATGGAATCTTTCTTAGAGAATTGCACTAATTATAAGCAGTTTTTATTGCTTTATCATTGCTCTGAGTTTATTATAAAATTAAAAATTAAAATCTAATTAAAATCTAAAATATGTTTCCTCAGCTTTCAAAAATCTAAAAATCTGGAACTCCAGCATTATTGGTNCTCAGCATCTTTCCACAGCGTGCACACCTCTGAGATGTTACATCAAAGTTTTGTCTTCAATTCCCACAAGATTCAGTTGAAAATATTTTTTATATTAATTTTTGTTGATGGTTTTGGGAAAAATAATATAAACAGAAGGGAGAGAAAGGTGAAGAAATGTAATCAAGTGAATAAACAAAGAATAATTTTCCAATATTCATAAAATTATAAACTGTGATAAACCTTTTTTTAAAAACCCTATTAATATACAAAAAAAGAAAAGAAAAATCAACAAAATATTATTAAGAAGCTACTTGTTTGCAGATTATATCCCTCCTTTCCCCATTGTATTATGATTGTTAACTGCAACCAATATATTTAAGTTTGCCATGTTGCGTAATATTTGACACATAAAACTGCCATTCTTATTTGAATTTGGTTAAATTTCTGTATGTGAATATATACCATTAGCTTCACTATTGCTGGATTTTTTCCAGGTTTAGTTTCCCAAATTGGTATTGTCAGCAAAGTGCCTATTTTCCAACCTTGTGCCATATTTATCCTTCCAGCCATCAATATACAAATATTTTAATATCTTGTGGTATTTCTTATTTATATGTTCTGGAACAATTTCTCATAAAAATATTTGAGGTTTCAATGCAAAATTTATTTTTAGATTTTTTTTATTATGCTATGTTTCCAATCCTTTTGATTTTTTTTTACATAACCACCACATATGATAAAATGTTCCTTTTTTATCATGACATTTCCAACATTTTTGTTATATATGTAGTTTAACTTTTAAATGTATATCTCCATTATACACACACACATACATATATATATATACATACATACATACACACACATACCTGTGTCAATAAAAATATAAAAAAAACGAACACCAGGATAAAAATAAACAGGACTGATTAATATAAACAAGCCTGTAAGTAAAAGAGTTACTGAGCTTTCATCAGCTAAACTACTAACGTCATCAGAGTTAGAATGCTAGGTGATTAGGGAGCTTGCCTATATAGCTGCCTGTATATATATACCTATATATACTGTATATTAATGGAGTTATGTACCATCTCTAAAACATTTTATACCAATTTTCCCTTGAGTAATAACTCAGAATAAAGTTCTTACTCAATTACTTATTAAGTTTTCCCCTAATAGCTCCCACTGTTGTAACTATATTGTTTCTTTGAAATTTTGTATCCCCTTTACCATGCAAATGTTAACTTGTTCTTTTCTCCAATTGATATGTTA
>NW_015387738.1:66441-81341 GCF_001527695.2 Protobothrops mucrosquamatus | reverse complement strand
AATGGAGTTATGTACCATCTCTAAAACATTTTATACCAATTTTCCCTTGAGTAATAACTCAGAATAAAGTTCTTACTCAATTACTTATTAAGTTTTCCCCTAATAGCTCCCACTGTTGTAACTATATTGTTTCTTTGAAATTTTGTATCCCCTTTACCATGCAAATGTTAACTTGTTCTTTTCTCCAATTGATATGTTAATACCAGTTTATATATGCATTGTAAAAGGTGGTCTTAATTCTATGTAAGTATTTCAAATTCTATAATTTTTCTTAATTTTCCTTTGTTTCCCAAGATTACATTTCGTGCTTCCAGCAAACCGCATATACTTCAACCATAGTAAATTCCTACCCTCCTTAAATCGTTTTTGCTATGTATTTAATCCATTTCTGGAATCTGAATACACCAAATCTGCATATGTGATTACATTTTTCTTGTTGTAATTAACCCCATTTTGCATTTGCATTTGAAGGTGAGAATAGTTGTGAAATTGCTGGGTTTATTATCCGTTTTAAAGGATTCCTTGTTTTTATCAAACTTGCTTTTAAGCCTTTCTGATTAGGTTCATCAGCTTTTGGCCAAATATATTTTACCAATGCTGTAAGATGCTAACAGCCCATTTTAAGCAAGTTAAACCATGATCCTTGAAAATTCTCCCCTCAGAGTTATATGTGAACCCAATCATTCACTTGCATTACAGCAGCATTCCCCAACCTTTTGGGCACCAGGGACCGGTTCTGTGGAGAGAGGTTTTTCCACGGACCAGTGGGAGCATGATTTTCATGCTGTCTGCATCCCAGAGATGGAGCTTCACTTGTTTGCGCTGCCCAGTTTTTGGCTTGCTGTGGCCCGGTGCCAATCTATGGACCAGGGGTTGGGGACCCCTGCACTACAGTATTCCTTTTTTTCTCTTTCCAGGTTTCTTCTATGAACTGAAAGGATAAATTAAAAGATCAGTTGTGCCTCTAGTTTCTTAATTTCTTTCCTAGAATTTCCAACATCCATGTCCATTCAATTTCACTACTATATCTTAAGGAACCACTAACAGAAGCCTTATATTATAGAAGAGCTGTAGTGGCGCATCAGTTAGAATGTAGTATTGCAGGCTAACTCTGCTGACTGAAAGCAATTCAATCCAAACCAGCTCAAAGTTGATGCAGCTTTCCATCCTTCTGAGGCCAGTAAATGAGGGCCCAGGTTGTTGGGGGCAATATGGTAACATTGTAAACCACTTAGAGGGGGTTGTAAAGCACTGTGAAGCAGTATATAAGTCTAAGTGCTATTGCTATTTGTTTTTTCTTGTTCCTTTTTAATCTTTCAGGTTATTCAAGAACACATTATTCATTAAAAATTGATAGAGACTCTCTCATCAACCTTATATTAGCTCCTCTGATCTCTCACTTGTTAAGTTTGTACCCTGGAATGTGACTTCTTTATGCTCCTCCTAGAATTTCTACTAACTCAGAAAGAAGCAATCATTCAGTTATCCACACTAAATACTTTCAAGCTATATTCTCTTTTCTCTCTTCCTCCTATTGATCTCTCCTAGCAAACGTCTTCTAGCTTACAAAGTAAATCAGTATGCCCAACTTAGCTGATTACTATTTGATTCAACATTCACTAAGTACCAAAGTTCTACTAATTTATTGCATGGCCCATTAAAACATTTGTGCAAATTGATACTTAACTTTATATGTACTAACTGTGCAAGCAATAGTACTTTTGGTGGAAGTTGGAGGAATTTCAGCAAGTTGATTGGAACCATTCAACTTGGAATGCTAGAAAAGTTGAATGTTTTCTTAAACTTCTACTTTGCTACAAAAAAATTCATCCAAATCAAGTAACCAGATTGCCAGGTTGTTATAATTTATTATTTGGAAACATAATGACATAGAAAAAAGTTGCATACCTAGACAACCTGACTTCCAAGATTTAACAGTTGGATTCAGACACTTGTCTTGTCTTAAGAGGAAATAGAGGCAGTTCAGATAAATTATTTGCACAGAAGCTCAGAAAATAACTGGCAATGAAAAAAGGGGGAAGAATTAGATACAGACTAGCATTGATGATGTTACCTAGTTGGGGTAATGAAACGTCTACAAGAAAACAAGCAAGCTCAGAGAGCACCAAAGGCCCCTGAGCTACAAATATTCTCCTTCATAGATACAGATTCCTTATCAGAATATTATTTAAAATATTTTAATAGATCAATAAAAATAATTTTAAAAATTAACAGATTTATAACTTTATTGTGTTCAAAACTCCAGTAAGTTTGGAAATTGGAAGTTTAAACTAATTGCTCTAATAGACTTGCTCTAGGATCAGTCACAGATTTGTGCAACACCACAGTTGATTATTGTTAGATCTGAAAAGCAATCTGTTTGGTTCTGGTAGGTCACACCCATCACAACAAGAATAAGCACTGCACATAAAATTTTCTAGATATTCTATCTTACAGACAAAGAAAATGAAGGACTGAAATCATGGAAATGAGTTCCAGAGTAAAACATAGCATCCATGATCCCAAATAGCATTAGCTATTACCAGTGCCTTTTAAAAATAAACTCATACCAAAGCTTTTCTCTAAATTTTCTTGACTTTGGCAACCTTAAGAGATGTGGACAAGCATGCTGACTGGGGAATTCTGGGAGCTGAAGTCCACACATCATCAAACTGCCAAAGTATAGAATCATTGCTATAAAAGATCAGCCAGTACCACATTTGTTTGAAAGAGCTTGATGTTTGTTGGCTTCCTAATGTGAATCATAGGCTGACTTGATGGTGCACTGCCCACAATATAAAATGAATCATGCAGAAAGCAAAGAGTCGTGCAGCAGATGGAACAGAAAACGTGGTAAGTTATGAACAGGAAAGAACTGCACCCAAATAAGGAACTCTTTCAAAAGTCAAATAGACAGAGTGTCATTTAGACATAATGTATGCAATTTGTGATATGCAATTCAGTTGTCATTTTTCACTGTACATGCAAATAATAAAATTAATAGTGATAAGTTTTGAATAGTAAAGATAAAATCAATTTCCTGCCTTTAGTTTGCATAAGAATATAAAGTTTGCAAAATCTCAAACTGAGAATTCATCAAAGATTGACTTATGAATAAATAAATGGCTTGAATAATTTTCATATTTTTGGTCTGGCAAAAAAGGTGCTACTGAAATAGCGTAAAGTATCATTTTAAAAAGACTGAGTTCTACAGCTGTAGAAACAATATACCTTTGACAGCATGGTTATAATGATATTGTATTCATAATAATATTTTAATTCAAGTTCTTTATTTTAATGGTTTCATTTTTCATTCAACGAGAGCAAAATATGTTCTCCACAACTTAAGTTCTAAATAAATGCATATTAAATTAGAATTCCCATTATGCTCTACTTGTAAAAATATATTCAGGCCTCATGAAGGATCAAAAGGTCATTCTATGGTATATGATCCATACACGAAGACTGATATTAACAGTGTTTCAGCATATTGGAAATGTTCAATGTTGATGGTTTATTATTAATGTTTCCAAAGCTAGTACAAGCCTCTATAGTGTGAAATAATTCAGGTGCTTGATCTTACTGATCACCTTTGTTCCCTTACCACAAAGCATGTATTATTTAGGTATCCCAAACTGACTGCAAATAGAACAAATCTCATTTTTATTTTTATTTTCCATGAAAAATCCTAGTAACAATAATGATACCTGAATTTTAGTAACAAAATTCAGTAACAATTTTGGACGTGATTCTTGGGGGCTCTGGAAACTCATTTCCCCAATATCTACCAATTGCCATCCCTGATATAGTATATGTAACCGAGGGAGGCCTGACCAGCTTGCTGCAATGTGGTTATCCTCTAGAGCAGGGGCCTGCAACCTTGACCACTTTAAGACTTGTGGACTTCAGCTCCCAGAATTCCTCAGCCAGCATAGCTGGCTGAGGAATTCTGGGAGCTGAAGTCCACAAGTCTTAAAGTGGTCAAGGTTGCAGGCCCCTGCTCTAGAATGTGCTGAGACTCCAGTTCCAATCCTAACATATCTAGGAAGTAGCAGAGTGGTAAAGATAAGACTAACCTAAGAACCCCTGCACACTGAGCTAAAAGAGACAACCATATTCTTAACTGGAATAAAAAAAAAGTTAAGTAGGCTTGACCCAGGACCTGTAGGAACTTGTGACCTCTGGTCCATAGCTGGATGTCATCAACAAAACCTTCTTGTGCAGGGGAAAGCCTTTTCCCATTACCTTATAACTTCTGCTCTTGGAACAAGACAGAGGGAGGGACAATGGTGTCCTCTATACAAACAGAGGCACAGGCCAATGAAAGACAAGCCCACTGTTTGACTTTTTTGTTTGGCTCTGAATGTTGAGTCTGAAAGAGAGAGCTTTACAGGAGGAGATGTCTTGGAAAGTGGGGTGGCCCTTGAGCATATAAGAATTTCTTCACCCCCCCCCCCATTGTTAACAATGTCTCCTCCTTCATCTCTGTAAAGTAAATCAAATACAGGCTATAAATTCAGCTGTCTGTAGGATTCTGACATTGGCTTTAAATGAACAGGTGTGAATTTGGGAGCTTTTCCAAGTGAACCCATTTTTTTTCAATAATGTCAACACTTTTCAAATGGTATTTGCCATGAAAATAGTAATTAATTGTTTGGCTAACAATGAAAAGTGACTGAACAGAGCTGCCTTTTTCTCTTTCAACCACAACATGTGTATTTCTTTTTTTGTTTTGCTCAACTGCAAAGCCTAAAACGCTGGCAAAATGGTTGATGAAATATGCCTCTCCCCCAAATATGTGACCTGCAGGTGGACAGGATTTGGTGCCAGGAACAAAATTTACTCACACTATTAAACATTGACAAACATTTGTGAGTTTCTGAAACTACAACTGAGTTTCCTTCTGGTTGGGCTCTCAGGCATGACTGACCCTTACAAATAACTCAGTGATTTAAAAAAAGAAAATATTTTTAGTTTCTGGGAATTGCTGAATTTTAGAAAAACTGCAGCTGCAGCCCCATTAAACATATATAATACCCAGCCAACAATTCCTTTCAATTGCTCCTCCTGCTAAAATCCATATGCTTGTTATTGAAGTCTTTCCATGCCTCTCTGGACTGCAAACAGCTTCCAAAAGGTCTAGCTGTGCCTTTATAGAAACAGACCATTCCTGGATGATGTGGCTGTCCCGATTAACCAGTTACTTTGTTAACTGACTCATCCCCATTCATTAGCAACAACACTTTCCAGTGATTATCAAGTCAGAAATAGTCTTAGTCCTTCCAAGAAGTGAATAAGTGAATGAATCTATATCTATCTGTCTTTCTGTCTGTCTTTCTGTCTGTCTGTCTGTCTGTCTGTCTATCTATCTATCTATCTATCTATCTAGTTTTTCATTCATTTATAGGGGCCAGCAAATTCAATCAATGTGACTTTGAGTTGGTGTACAAAAACCAGAAAACAACTATAATACCCTGTAACCTTATAAGTTTAAAAAATATACAGTGACACCTGAACATGAAAATTAAACAATCACCTAGAGGACCCAAATGCCTGGAGAGAAAAAAAACATGTTTTAATGGCTTTTCTAAAAGTAAACAGAATTTTAGACCTGTTGTGCCACATAACCCTTTGGCATAATAAATGTAATAATGGGGTTTACCTGCGAGGGAGAACTTCAGAGGTTTGTTGTTGTTTTCTGCTGACTCCAGAATAAATTGGTGGGGCAGCCTGGACCATGGCATCCAATATAACATTAATTATGCATATATGAAGCTCAAACTGGAGACAACTTACCTGGAAGATAAAGACTGCATTCCATACACAGTGCCTGGTTGGGAAACCTCTAAAAATCCAGACTTAATCAACTGTTGGGTTTTTTATGTTTTCTGAACTCTTTCTGCAGATATTAAAACCAAATGTACAGGTATAGTATATGGGGTACCTTGCTCAATAGTAGTAGCTGTGAGAGGGACCTTGGAGTCCTAGTGGACAATCATTTAAATATGAGCCAGCAGTGTGCTGCAGCTGCCAAAAAGACCAACACAGTGCTAGGCTGCATTAACAGAGGGATAGAATCAAGATCACGTGAAGTATTAATACCACTTTACAATGCCTTGGTAAGGCCACACTTGGAATACTGCATCCAGTTTTGGTCACCGCGATGTAAAAAGATGTTGAGACTCTAGAAAGAGTACAGAGAAGAGCAACAAAGATGATTAGGGGACTGGAGGCTAAAGCATATAAGGAACGGCTGCTGGAATTGGGTATGTCTAGTTTAATGAAGAGAAGGCCGAGGAAGGACATGATAGCAGTGTTCCAATATCTCAGGGGCTGCCACAAAGAAGAGGGAGTGAACCTATTTTCCAAAGCACCTGAAGGCAGGACAAGAAGCAACAGATGGAAACTAATCAAGGAGAGAAGCAACCTAGAACTAAGGAGAAACTTCCTGACAGTAAGAACAATTAAGCAGTGGAACAACCTGCCTCCAGAAGTGGTGAATGCTCCAACATTGGAAGTTTTTAAGAAGAGACTGGACAGCCATTTGTCTGAAATGGTATAGGGTTTCCTGCCTGAGCAGGGGGTTGGACTAGATGACCTCCAAGGTCCCTTCCAACTTTATTATTATTATTATTATTATTATTATTATTATTATTATTATTATTATTAGTAGTAGTAGTAGTAGTAGTAGTAGTAGTAGTAGTAGCAGCAGCAGGATTACTAGTATTATTAGTATTCCCAAGAATCCAATAATTCACCCTTGAGCTACATATACTTGCTACTACTGGTATTTGTCAATCGTTTATAGATATTCTATGTTTCAACTGATATCATAAGATTTCCTGACAGGCTAGTGAGTGCTATAAAAATGATATCAAAGCTAGTAATGTGCCTTGAATATCTATGGTAAAGCCATGACAAGCTAACTGGTGAAAGGAACTGTAACAGATGACTTGAGATATATATTTTACAAATGCAATAAATATTTTTGAATGGAAGACAGCTGAAAGTGGCCAGATGACACCATATTCCTCTAATTAAGTTATTTTATGTTGACATTCTTCTTTGTGTAAAAAACACAGAATATTGTACACTTTTATCTGAAGGGCTTTTCTACCCATAAATCTATTTTGTCAAGTTCTTATCCTGTCTGAAGGATAAGAACTTCTTGAAGACAAAAAGCCAGTTTTGAATTATTGCATTTGTTCAGGATTTGAAATAGTCTAGACTTGAAATGTTAAAAATGCTTTGGAATATTTTGTTCTGTTCCTGGTAATGGATATATCATTGTTCTTTTAGCATTGTTTAGAATTTATTGTTTCCTTATAGTGACACAAAGCTGAATATTGAAGGGCTATTCAACCTACCAAACATACTTTAAAAACTGTGACACACTTACTGTATATCCAGGAAACATGCATAAGCTCTTATAGAAATCTCTGAGGAAAGTAATATTAAATATAAAAACTATATCAGATAGGCTTGCTTAATGGTGTTATTAAAATATCTGATTATCCAAGCTATAACATAAACAGTAAGAATTCATAATTCTTACAAAGCCTATCTATAAGAAATGTTGGTGAATAACTAAAGTATGCCATATGCAGCTTTCTGGATGCAACAGTAAGAGGTTCAGGAATCTAGATGAAGACAATTCCTAAAACAAAGAAAGAGACCTAGTTTTGTTCCTATATTGATGGGAGAAGTGTAGTGAGCAGGACAGCAGTGACAAGAGAGTGAGCTTTTTCTGCCAGATGCCTTCTAGTAGATATGAGTAAAAATGGAGTATAGACTTACAGAATAATAGAGTTGGAACGGACCTTGGAGGTCTTCTAGTCCAACCCCCTACTCAAGCAGGAGACCCTTTTCCATTCAGGACAAATGGCTGTCCAATCTCTTCTTACAAACTGCCAGCTTTGGAGGCAAGCTGTTTCACTGATTGACTGTTCTCACTGATAGGAACTTTCTCTTTAATTCTGGCTTGGATTTCTCTTTGATAAGCTTCCATCCATTACTTCTTGTCCTGCCCTCAGGATCTTTGGAAAAAGATTGATTTCCTCTTCTCTGAGACACATGGGGATAAACTGGTTTTGTCTTTTTAATAAGTCTTTTTGAGAACTTGCTGTGATGAACATTAACGTCCTTGTTTATAAATCCCCTTGGCCAGCATAATTTTCATGACGGTAGAATGCATCCTAATGCAAATATTCTGTCACTTGTTTCTACCCATGGCAATATTTTCTTCTCCAAAAGTATGAGACAAAACACTACCCAAGTTACTATTCACTAGTGCAGGATAAGAAAAGTGATGGTGAGAGTCAATTTTCAAAGATATTTCATGAGAATATTCAATAGTTGCTTTTGTCCGAACTCCCGCACACATAAAATCTAGATTATGAATAAAAATCCAGTAGCATGACTATTGCCTCAAGCAAAAAAGAGTATAAAATATTTTACAACTGTATCCTATTCTTCCAGTTTTGGGGCGCCAAGCATTTCCCAGAAGTGATCTTTTCTCCACCCTGTATTGCTAGGTTCATTAGAAGAGGTTTCTTACAGGGCAAAAAAAACAAAAACAAATTAAAAGCAAGTAGCTAAAAATCCTACAAGATTGGCTGTCCCATTGTAGATATCCATTTGCAATCTTCAGTGTTATGCTATAGATGAAATGCATTAGAGTAGAAAAAATCAATCTGCAGAGATAAGAATGGTAGAATCATCTAGTCCAGTGATGGCGAACCTTTTAGAGACTGAGTGCCCAAACTGCAACACAAAACCCACTTATGCATCGTCGAGTGCCGGGTGGGTGTGGCCCATTGGCTGGATGTGGCCCATTGGCTGGTGTGGCTGCAGTGGTAACGGCAGACTGGGTGGGATTTAAAAGTTCAATCAATCAATTCCAACTTTGCAAGATCTTTTTTTTTCCTACGAGAAGTTGAAATTGACTGATTGAACCTTTTTTTTTTTTTTTGCACACGGTGGTGGAGGCCTAAAGCGAAAAGGTTTTATTAAATCCAGCTGAAGGCCTAGGACTGGGGCAACAGCGCGCATGCCCACAGAGAGGGCTCTGAGTGCCGCCTCTGGCACCCGTGCCATAGGTTCGCCACCACTGATCTAGTCAAAACTGGAATTCAGTCAATACTGTGGTTCTCAAACTATTTCAAAAAGTAGTCCCCATATTAATGAGGATCTTCTCTTACTGTATTGCAATTATTGTCTGAGTTATCACAATGACTATTTAAGCTATACTTCCTATTCTAGTTCAGAAGCAGCTTAGGGCTGTTTGGTAACATGTATCTGACTGGGTTCAAGCACTGGTGTGACATTTTTAATGTGGGTCAACAAATTATGCACAAAGTTCTTGTTTCTACTAGGGAGTTGTTCCTCCCTTGTAACTGAAATAGGACACCTCGCTTATAAAGTATTTTTACACTTTTTTATAACATTCCCAGATCACCTGCCCTCAATATTTGGTTGGACTGACAATTGATAATGACAAGAAATTCACTACTACATTACTCTTTCCACATTAATTTGTAACCATGGAAGGTAGATTGAATAGTTCCATCATCAGCCAAAAGTAGTTTTTTTCCATTTCTGATGAAAAAATGGCTGATTTTTCTTCCCCCAAATGATGCATTTGTGCATCATTAATCATTGTCAGAGAAGCATGGAGGTTCTTGAGAGGTTCTGTATAACTGGTAAGAGAAAGCAAAACTGATTCTCATCGCTTAAGGCTGCCTTCACACTTTTTACATCTAGAAGGAAAGGAAAATATATGCATCCTGAAATTTACAGAGAGTATACATTATCCTGTGTAATACACACACCAATTTCCACCACTTTGATTGATCTTTGGAAGACTAGACTGGATCAGTTGTTTAGCATGTCTAAAACAGACTGCAGTGAGATTCATGGCTGGGTATTCATCCCAAAACCTTGGAATGTATAATCAGCAAAGATCAAACCACACTGCACATTTAATAAATACAGTATCCATCCTTAGCTTGAGACTGTAAATAAAGATTCTTCTTTCTTTTTTTGCTAGCCTTCTATAAAGATGTGAGGGGGATGTGGTAGGAGTATAGATAATATGACCAAATCTCATTTCATTCAGCTTATTTTGCTGCTATGTTTTAATACATTTAGTGAGCTCTCTTTGTCATAACTGCAATACTTTGGGCTATTACCATTTTAATTTTTATCAGTTGCAATCTCTCCCTCTGCTTTGGTCTCCTTGCAACAAAAGCAGTTATATCATTCCCTTTTTTCTTCCTTCTAATCTAAAGAACTGTGGCTCTCCATTAGCATTGGAATAAACCACATTTCTCTAGTATTTAAAATGCATAGATGTGGAGGAAAAGTGTCTAGAAACATACATTTAATCAGCTACAGATGTTGTGGAAAATCATCCAGTAATATCTTCATCCAAAAACACAGGCAATTCAGTTCTCAAATACAACTGGTAATAATGCTGTACTTTTTGTTTTGTTTTCATTTATGCTGTTTAATGAATTCAGTTTTCTAAATTAATATATATATATAGCATGAATTGTTTGGGGGTACACCTGGACTTCAAGCAAGTCCTATTTAGCTGAACCATAGCCCACTTGCTAAACTTGCTAAACTGTTACGTGTGGAAGGACGAAGATTAGAGCAAATGTTTTTGTACAAAGAACTCTGTTGGAAGAGACAACAATAAGGTGCTGTTGGACTCATGGTTTTGACAGCAACAACACCTGTCCTGTGACAACTAAGTACTAGCAAGAAGTGCCTTTGTTTTTAATTTATGCCATTAAATTAGTAGTACCTCTCCTTCTTGGCAGAAACTAAGAGTTGACCTTGACTGATCTCAGAAGGTAAGTAGAGTCAAGTAGGTGTCAAAAATTATACAACATAAAACACTGGATTCAACCATTTAGCAACTGCCCAAAATGCAGAGAAGTATGAATTACAGCCAAGGTGTGGGACTCGCTTTATAAGATGGCATGGCAGAAAAGCCTAGCACAATTTTGGCATCATCCTCTTTAGAAGAAAATAAGGAACCAAAGGAGACCTCTTAGACAGACGATTAATGGAATGATCTGCTTTAGAAAAAGTAACACTTCAAAACATTTCCATTAATTCTTCAGCTAAAGAGGAAATTCAACCCACTGAACAAGGAATGCCACATGAAAACTTATATATTCAGGCATTTTCATATTCAGGCTAAATTTGGCCATATATGGCTAGTTTTGAAAGGATATTAATATTAATTGGTAATATTAATATTACTAATCTTACATTAAACCATTAAAGCCAGTATCATGTTCTGCTTCGTTCACCTTAGTTCCCCATACTCCACTTCCATGTATGTACTTTAAATATATTTTCACAGTATTCTGATAGAGATTTGGAGGCATATGGAGACTTCAAGAGGAGACAGAATCTAATCCAATATCAGAGTATATTTTACTAGTACAAAGGACATTGCTGGATGAAACCCCTAGTAACTTTCTCCTTTCAGTACAAAAGGAAACCTAAATTCATCCCTCCATGGGCATCAGATTTTCCTTAATTACTTTCTCATTTTACTGTTAAAAACATATATATATATATATATATATATATATATATATATATATATATATATATATATATATATGGAACAATTATTTTATCTGGCAACTGACACCTCCAAAGGTCTTTGCAAAGAAAAGGACCAAAATCATGTATAAAGAGACTCAAAAAAAATTAGTCTTCTGTATGATACTTTGGCAGTCTCAGAGTGGATTCTGGATCATGTACTTAATACAAAAGTGTGTCACACCTGCTACTTCAAACTAACCATACAATGAACTTTGCAAGATATTCTGGGCTCAATCAATTGTTTGAATCTCATTCTACATTGCTCATGTCAAAATGAATATAGAATGAATGCTATATGGATGGAACATTTCCTAAATTGCCACATACTTCCAAAACCCCACCCACCCTCTCTGCTCCACTGCTTTCTGTTTATTAAATGTTTTAAAATGAGAAAAAAAATCCAATATATCATACACGTTAGGCAGGAAACCTGATTTGATTAGTATATTCCTTAATCACCTTTTTTTAAGTGCTCAACCACCTGTGACATATTAAATCAGCCTCAAAAATAAGTTAAACAGTCTGAAGGTTGGTTGCTGAACAATTTTTTTTAAAAAAAAAAGAATGGAAAAAAAAGGACACATGACAAGAAAAGTCTAATTAGGATTTTTTTTAACCTAAATCCATTTGCCAATTTCTTCCTATTCTGTAGTAATTCTAGTAAATATTACAAATAAAAAAATACAAACTAAAAATAAAAAATAAAAAGTGCAGGAAAGAAAATCTGGACCTTAGTCTGTTTGCAACATTCCAGAATCAATGTTCTAATCACCCTTTTGCTGTTTATTCTCCCCCATTTTTTAAAAAAAAACCTTAAACTTATACTTAAAACTTCTTTCATGAAGGAAACTCAATGTTTCTTTCAACTCAATGGTGCTGTAAAAAAATTCTAATTTCAAAGGTTCCTAATAGCTGAAAAGCAGTTAACAAGCAATTTTCAAAAGTGTTTACAAAACAAAGTATATGAACCTGGTGTCCATAAAAGTACTGACCACAGTTTGGGCAGAGATGGCATTCCTTTGACTCCCAGAGTTTTAAACTGGATAGACATCATTGATTTACATTTTCCTTGAAGGAGCAATTGTCCAGGGCACTTGTGAGCAATCCCAAGTCCTCTCCTTGTTCAAAGAGGAATCACAAAAAGCCAGTGCATTTGCTGGTTCTTCATTTCACTGCAATTGTTGTCATCTTCACTTTGACATTTCTTCCCCAGAAATGTTTGCATCCTGAAGACCTGTTTGTCTGTCTTCTTGTAAAGACAGATTCTTCTTGGAAATTTTCCTGTATATTGCAATGAATGGACCTCAAAAATGTCTATGTGTCAGAACTGTTCAGAAGGTTGTATTTCAAAGGAAGGATTGATGGGGAATTTTACTCTATTTTAGTATCTCTATCTACTGTATATGGTTACATCTGTATATGAGAAGCAGCGAGCCAATATGGGGGCACTAGAGTATGAAATGGGAGAACCAGGTATTAGTTCTAAGATTAAGCATGGAGCTCTACTCTCTCCCCCCCCCCCCACACACACACACACTTGTACTTTGGTAAATCTTGAGGAATGCTGAATATGCTAACACTCTCTGTTGCTCAGTACTCTTCCTTGAGTTATGTGTCCATTAAAACTCAACAACTATATGTAAAATGGAGCCCATTCTTTGAATATACAGTAGCTTTGATTCTGTGGTGTTGTTTTATTCTGCACAGTAATAATAAAGAGAGAATCTTCCTAAAGGATCCAAGTATATTTTGTATGTCTAGCTCTGGTCACCACATTTGACAAAGCATTAAAATAATCTGGAACAAGTTCACAGAAGAGCAACAAAATTATTAAGGACCACATAGCAATATATATGAAGATATATATTTAGCCCTGAGAACACTAAAGGGATGTTATAGAAAAGAGGTCAAAATGTATGCCATCATGCTGCAGGATACGGAATAATTATGGATTTCATGCTGATTTCAATTGTCTGTTTTAAAAATTCCTAAAGAAAAGGCAATTTGATATCCAAACCAATACTCCAGAGAAGTGGTGGATTCCCCTTTGTTTCAGTTAGGGGCTGGATAATCATCTGTCTGGAATGGTTCAATGCACCCTTCCAATTGTATATTCTATTATTTCTTGGAGAGCCATGGTCCTGTGGTTTCCCATAGGAAGATTAGATCATTGCAAATTATAATTACTGAAAACATTTGTTTTCATTGTTTCAAAATGGTAATTAAAATATCCCAAATAATATGCATACCAATAGGCTTTAACACAATGTCTAGTGATGGTCAGAGATATACATTGTTCAAAAACAATGTTTCTAAACCACAAGTTATGGAGCATATTGTCCATATTTTCCACATAGCACAATCTTAACCAGAGGGAAATTTTGTTATAACTGTGAGGTTAAATATAAATCAGTAAAAAACTTCATAGTCCAGAGATGGGAGTCTAATGTTTTGCTAACAGATTTCCTCTAGCAAAATGAGGTGTTCCCTTACAGCCTGGAGCCATCTTTGGAACAGATTTTGGAGAGTAGAAGAAGCAAGAGGACTTGCCACCCCACCACTATTATTCTCTTTCCAATTCAGCAGCATAAATGACATCAACAAATACATGCACAACATTAGATTCCATTCCAAAGCAATACTGTACATGCCTACTCAAAAGTAATTTCTGTTAATTGAAGAGGTAAGATCACAAAAATTATCTAAGTGGGTGCTAGAAGTTGAAAACAACATGGTGGCACATGATTAATCGATCAACAATCAAGATTACAAGCAATTTTAACTTCAGAATGCAATTCTATGCAGGCCCACCTAGAAGTAATCACCACAAAATTCAGTGGGATTTATTCTTAGATATAGGAGCATAGAATTGAAGTTCTTAATAAAATATGCATTTGAATGATGCTACAGCATCTTAAAACTTGAATTTGCAGGCATAATTATTATTGGTATTAAATTTTTGATTTTGATATTTTGTTATGATTATTTGAGGTTTTTGCTTTCTTTCCATTATTGTCAATGCTGTTTTCTTTTGAAATGAGCCATCTTTGGAATTCATTGTTTTAGTATACAGTAACAATTATGATCCCATTTACATTTTCTAGGTGTCAAGGATCAAGCAAGGCACCTAGAAGAGGAGGAAGAGCATTCTGTTTTCTGTTATTTAAAAAAAAATGAGTTTAGCTGAGGCCTATTATTATGTCACTAGATGAATTATGAACCCAATTATGAACCCAATGAATTATGAGCCCAACTCCTCATTGGTATATAGG
>NW_015387738.1:40244-64432 GCF_001527695.2 Protobothrops mucrosquamatus | reverse complement strand
AAAAAAAAATTAAAGGCATTTAAAACCCAGAGAACTTTGATTGATGCCTAGGCCAAATAGACAGATAATATGAGAAAAATCTCCCAGATCTTCTTTTCATTATGCAAACACACATTTGATGGAAGTCCAGCAAAAGGGAGATATAATTATCTCCCTTTTTCCCTTTGGTAACAGTGATTCAAAAACAACAGTTACTAATGTTCAGATTAATATTTTCCAGTCAGGCAATCAAAACCAATTCCATCCTGATATCTATAGCAAAACCTAAGACAGTGACCCACAATGCGAAATCAGAGAATATAAACAAGGAAGGATTAGAGTATGATGACTCAGTGTTTGGATCCAAGGGTGACATTTTCCAGATCTTAGGAGATAGGAATTTGGGGGTTTTAAAATTGAGTTCATCTGGTTCTAGTAAGGAATACAGGATCACAGGATCATGAAAAGAAGGTAATTAATCTAATTCGTACAATTGCATCAGGATTAGGTTCTTTGAAAACTTTTATTCTGTTTTTTTGTTTGTTTGTTTTATCTGGTTTCTTCTATCAAGGAAGTGCTGTTATATTTTTATACCTATACTAAAAATCTCCTTGACTGTGAGGGCTAAAAGCCAAACAAACAAACAAACAAACAAACAAACAAACAAACAAACAAACAAACAAACAAACAAACAAATAAATAAATAAATAACTGGTCAGGATTTAACCTATCTGATTCAGAACTTTCATGTACGAGACAGAGTAAGTCGATAGGAAAGAATTTCTTGACCTTGGCAACTTTAAGATGTGTGGATTCTAACTCCCAGAATTCCACAGCCAGAAAATCAGAGATCCTTTCTCTGTTGCTTCAGAGAAGTCTATTTCTGAGATCGGTTCAGGGTTATTATAATGTTCCCTTACCAGAGTACACTGGAGGAAAAGCCAGAGATTCCTGAACTGGAATAACAAGTTCATCTCGGAAAATGAGAAATGGAGTAGTTTCTTTCCCAAGGAACAAGCTCTTGGAACAATTTCCTTGGGATGCAAACTGATTCTTTTCTGATATTGGATTGTAAGCTGAACTAACACATGACTAGAGAGTAGCAGAAATTGTAATTTCAAAGTCCAACTCAACAAGTGCATAACAAAAAAGAAGAACTGTCTATTAGTAACAGACCTGTTCCAAGAAGGGCCTTCTTTTTCAATAGGGATATGCTGAGGTGATATTTGGACCAGCAGTAGAAACTGTTCTCTCTAAACAAAGCTGTTCTGTAACAATGATTGCTAACTTTGCTTAATGGTTTTGAGTTAAGCAGGTGCAGATTGAGAATATTGTCAAGGTTCAAATAAGTGTGTGATAGTGTATTGGCCATGTACAAATATACATTTTACAGTGGATTGTATGATGCTATTGGGAGTTAGGAAAGACCACTGGGATTTAGGGCTACCAATCTAGGTTGCAAAATCTAGATTCCTTTATCTCTGTGCTTCCATCTAGCTCTTTTCCATCTTGCTGCTGTTCAAATTTAGTAACTCTAGCCAAGATCACAGAGGTTAACCGATGATTCAACCAAGTAAAAAAAGAAAAGAAGGAATTACGAAGTGATTCATTTTAGCAAGAAATGAGAAATGTGGCTTCCGGTAAATAAATGTAAGACATTTGGATAAACAAATACCAGTTTCTCACATATACAAATGGTTCTGGGTTGGCAGCATCTGATCAGAAAGGGAATCATGGATTATGATGGATAGAGCCCAATAAAAATATTAAACCAGTATGCAGCTGTGGCTTTTTTTTAAAAAAAGGCAAATTCTCTTCTGGAGGCATTAGGCAATGGACTGGAAATAAAACTGCCACTAATTTAGTACCATTATATAAATACATGGCCTGACCACCCATACAGTTCTTGCTTGGTTACTATATCCTCAAAGCTATTGTAAGGCAAGCAAGCAAGAAGCTGAAGCAACATACTTTTCTATTAGGAAAAGTAACCATGTCAGATAAGCAGGAAAAGGAACAGCAACCTTTTCATTTATTAAGGATTACATTTCCATTTCTACAGTGGTTTTAGGCCACAGGACTGAGATTATGGCATGCTGAACCAGCATTGCTGATGTGGTTTTGCCCTTGAAGAGACATTTGAGGAGTGAAATGGCTACATTACACTTTATTTATTTAGCATATTTATATAGCCACCCATCTCACAAAAACCTGACCCTGTGTGGCATATAGCATATAAACAGTTAAAAACTCCATAACAGTCTAAGAACAAGCAAACATAAATAAGCTAAATATATAATATAAAATGCAGGAGGAAAAACATCATTAGACCTCACAGAACCACCGAGAACTCTCCATGGGATCCACACTGCTGATAAAAAGGATGTTTTAAGGGCCTTTAAAAGGGCTAACAGAGATTGAGCTAACTTCATCTCAGGGGAAATGATGTTCCAGAGGATGGGGGCCATACCAGAAAAGGTACACTGTCTGGGTCCTGCCAGATTGAGCTCCAGGACCTCAGTACACTCCTCGAGACTGATGTAGTGGGATGGGTACATGTAGCAATGGGAATAGCACTTATACCCGTTCATAGTGGTTTATAGCTCTCTCTAAGCAGTTTACAGAGTCAGCACATTGCCCCCTTACAATCTGGGTCCTCATTTTACTGACCTCAGAAAAGTAGAAGGCTGAGTCAACCTTGAACAGGTCAGGATCAAACTGCTGGCGGTTGGCAGAGTTAGCTTGCAATATTGCATTCTAACCACTATGCCACCACAGCTCTCATGTAACTGGGAAGAGGCAGACCCTGAAATAACCTGGTCCCTGTCATGTATGGTATGGCTTTAAAGGTCAAAAACACCACCTTCAATTGTACCCAGAAACAAACTGGCAATCAGTACAGCTCATGGAACAGAGATGTAATGTGTGCCCTTTTAGGGGCACACCTAACTGTCCATATAGCCACATTCTCCATCAGCAGAAGTTTCCAGATGCTCTTCAAAGAAAGCCCCATGTGGAGCATGTTATAGCATTCTATTCTGAATGTGACCAGGGCATGAGTGACTATGACAAGACTTTCACGATCCAGGAAGACAATCAGCTGGTGCACAAACAAAGCTGGTAGCAATTACTGCCATCTATTCCTCAAGCAGGAGCTGTAAGTCTATCCCATAATATGGGATTTCCATATTATGCACTTTGTCGGGGGCAATTGCACATCCCATCCAGTATCAAAGATGGCAAAATCCCAGAAACAGAAGACCCCAAACCCAAAGTCACTCCATTTTGTCAGGATTCAATTTAAGCCTGTTGTTCTCCATTTGATTTTAGATGAGGCATCAAATCAATGCTAGGTGGCTATCTGTGCACCACAAAATATCCATCACAGGTAAGATAAGCTCTTATGTTTATTTCTAATAATTATAAATTCCACCAATCTGGATGAGTGATTGAAGAGTGATGAAAGGAAGAACTATAGGCAGATAGGATTTACATTTTTTCAGATAAATTCATGAAAAATAAGCTGCTGTTCATGATCAGCTTTATCAGTTGCCTTTCTTTCCACACCTTTTATTCATTAATATAATATTTTTCCCCTACTATAATGCAGCTGTAATAATAAATTTTAGACACCTTACACAATGGTGTAAGTCACTGTATATTTTTACAGGTTCATTGTTTAGACTTATTAGAAAGTGTTAATTCTAGAAAACACCTAAAATTTTGACACAATTGTATTTTGAATAGAGATAGTAAATAGAGACCAGACATCCCCATACAGCATGGCTAAATATACTGTGTCAGTCACAAGATTTTAAAATTTGGAGAAATGTTAACTTACAAGTTCTCACGCAAGGATGAGAGAGGAAAACAATTATTTCAATCACAACTATGCAATATTTTCCTACCTGATTAGAGTAAGTCTAACAAGATTCAGTTGTGTATGATGAAATTTTCTCTAACTGAATTAAGCTGTTGTTTATACCATTAAGAGGTAAATTTGTCATTGTTCAGCTGGAGCTGAATTGGCACTGTGTTTTCCCAGAACTATTAATAGCAAGCCTCCTTACCTATCACAATCAACAATTACAAATCAGCTATTGCAAAATGTCTTCAGCAAAATAGCCAAGAAGGTTGCCAAATTCCTATCTGTTGTTATAGACATCATAAATGGAGTTTAATCTGCAACCAGCTAAACTTAATTTCTTTTCATCTTTCTGTTCTAGGATTGTTGACTGTCTTGTTCCAGGACCTCCCTGTAATCTGTGTATTGAACCACGATACCCGTTATAATACTCTAATCTTTGCCGAGTTTGACCTACTCATTATATTTTCTTGTTGTCTTCTAAATATTGCTGCTTGTATGTTTTTGATTTTTTTTACTTTTAATTACTGCAAAACAGGCAATTTTTCTCTCCCCCCCCCCCCGCCTCCTTGGTCTATGGCCCTTTACAAATAAGTACATAAAAATAAACTCATAATACTTCTGGAGAACTGGAGAAACTAAATGGTTATAATACATCATGTTATCCTCAAAGTCAGTAATAAAAATGTCATTGCTTTGTGGTTGCCTTAAACTGCAGGAGTAGTTTCATGGAAAGAATGGGGTTTAATGTAAAAATAATTATTACATTTTTAGGTTTTCTTGGCAGGAATCTTATGAAATGTTTAAAACTTCATACGGTGAGTCAAAGCCATATGGTGAGTTTCTGTAACTGAGGCTACAGGAAGGGCAAAATTCAAGTTTGCAGGATCTTCCTTGCTTTCTTGTTGAATCCTCCAATTCACTATCTGTGCAAAACCTGTCAAAAGATTGAAAAATATTTCTTCTAAATAAAATTGCTAAAGAACATTTCCCAATAGATTCAGAATAAAAAAAACTGTAAAAGTGATAGGAGAGCATTACAATATTTGTTTTGCAAAAAAAAATAATAATAACCCTAGTGCAATATCCACTATCTTTTAATGATTTGATTAATTTGTTGATATGTGTATTGGTTCTCAGCAATGGTATATTTTAGGGAAAAGATTTGTATGATATAAATGGCTTTGATGTTAAATAGTTCGACTTGCATCCAAAAATTGATTCTTTCCAAGAAAATTAGGGAAAGCATATGTGACAGACGTGGCAAGTTGCACAAGTTTAATTGTTCACAAAGAGGTTGGTTGCTCACATATTTTACAACCAAACAGACAAGACAATGCTGCTAGATCCCATCCATCATTTTCTTCATGTATATTTCTTTAGGATCCATTGACAACTTTCAAAAGTTTAATGAATTAAGTTATTCCAGATAGTGGGTTTAATAATAAACGTATTGGTTGGCAGACTCTGAGCTTGTGGAATACTTTTTCACAATTATTTATTTCTAGCTACCCCAAGCCTTCTTCATTTTCTGCCCAATAATTTAGGAAATACTTTATCCCTTTTTTTTTTCTTCTTCCAATTGAGCATCAGAATTCCTTCCAGGTTTACTGAAAGATCTGTCTATAAACCTGTCTTTTGCCCAACTCAAACAATTATCCTTCTTTAAAAATTGCAGCAAACTGCCTCTCTGTGCAAAAGTGTTAAAATAGTTTTGTTGACATTTGCATAATCCAAACATTGCATATTGCATCTATTGAGTCAACTCAAAGTTCAGAAAATATACCAGTTTTCACTTAATCAGACAAGATATTGCAAGTGGCATGGGATGGGAAAAAGGGAAGAATGGAGGGGGGGAAAAATCCCCTAATATTTATGAATGAGACCAAGATATGTGAAGAGATGAGATCAAGAATGAGTGGATGAAGAACAAATGTAGATTGCAATGTAGAAGTGAGTGACCAGTATAACAGGTGAATGTTGCAAAGATCTGGTCATATAAAGGCAATGAATTATAACACAGATAATATGAAGGCGTAGTGAATTGGCTGAGAGGAAGTGAAATACCAATGGCTGGATGAAGTTAAATACCAATGAAGCTGGATGAAAAGGCACTTAAAGAACAAACACGATTGAATGGACTGATGTATGGACACACTGGAGAAAAGGAGGGCTTTCAAGGATAGAAAGCTTGGAAGAAGTATAACGAATGCTGCTGATATAAATTAGTTTCACCTATCTTTCTTTTCCTTTCCTTATTTAACACTTTTTTACTTTTTTTGCCTACTATTTCATACTTGTTTTGCCATTTTGCATGATGTTCTTTATTTATATATCTACCCATCTCAACTTAGTGACCTCAGGGTGGCCAACAATGCGTAAGCCATAAACAACACAATATGAAATAAATCAGTAATACAATGTAACTGAGCTCCTAATATGTTCATTACAATATACAATGAATAATCTAGCTCCAGATTAGCCTGCAAAACAAGCCAGATTTTCAAGATCTTCCAGAAAGCTAGCAAGGTTAGGGACATCCAATCTTACAGAGGATGCTGTTCCATAAAACAGAGCTGAGACTATATAGTGCATACAATATGTGACATGTTGCTCTTCTTTTGTATTTTAATTTATTATAAAATTGTTTTATATTTTGTTAGCTCATAGAGGCCTGATCTACTTCAGGACTGTCCTTTGCAGAAAAAGGGACAGTCTCCTTCCCATCTCTTCCCCAGATTCATATTTTTTTTTCGGAAAAAAATCATAGTTCTCCCCCAAAACCATAATAAAGTCTAATAAAGGCAAAAGATCTTTTGAAAAAAAATACCCAAACAGCATTCATGCATGAATTTTACTAAATAAGGGGTAGGTTGGAAAAATTCAGCTTCCCCTTTTCCTTGTATAGTAGTCATGATCTGAACTGGAGCCTCATTGTTACTGTAGAAAAGGAAAGCAAAATCATAACACATATTTTTGTGTTGTATGTTTTGATTCTCTGTGGTACAATGAAATATTACAGTTGTTGTCTTTTTAAATCATTTTGCCAAATGAATGGCAAATATGCATTTCTGTCACTGAACATTGTCTGATGGAGAATGTTATGTATCTACCCATCTCAACCTAGTGATCCTGGGTGGCCATCAATACATAAAGTGTAAATAACACAGAATGAAATAAAACAATAATGCAATATAACTGAAATATTTCTAAATCAGGTATTCTTAGTATGATAGAAGTATAGTGTTTTTAAAGACAGACGGGAAAAGGATAGATTTTTCCTCCTGTATATTATTCTGGAACTCTTTATACACATGATCCTAGAACAGTGTTTCTCAATCTGGACCGGTTTCTGAGGTGTGGACTTCAACTCCCAGAATTCCCCAGCCAGCCTTGCTTGCAAGGCTGGCTGGGGAATTCTGGGAGTTGAAGTCCACACCTCAGAAACCGGTCCAGGTTGAGAAACACTGTCCTAGAAGGTTACTACTCCTATGTTAATAAGGAAACTGGTGAGCAGTGGATCAAAAACATTTCATTTCTTTTTTTCAGTATTCTCATTCTTCTAATGCAGTGGTTCTCAACCTGTGGGTCGGGACCCCATTTGGGGTTGATCGACCATTTCACGGGGGTCGCCAAGCAAGGCTGTCTGCCATTTTTTTGTCCATTTTTTTTGTCCGCCATTTTTTTCCCCTTTTCTGGTGGGTGCCTTACCTCCCTTTGGCTGGGCCAGCTGGTGGTTGGCCTGCTCCGTCTCTGCCGCTTGCCAGCCACGTCTCGGCCGGCGCAGGGGGCGGAACCACGCATGCGCGGTGCTCCCGGGCAGGGAAAGTCCTCGACTTACGACCGGTTTGGTAGTCCTCGACTTACGACCAGTTTAGTCCTCGACTTACGACCGGTTTAGTCCTCGACTTACGACCGGTTTAGTCCTCGACTTACGACCGGTTGGGGTCGCGGCATTAAAAAGGTTGAGAACCACTGTTCTAATGCCTCACTTCGTCATTGACTGAAACTGCCTATCTTCTTGCCCAGAATTTGCAGTGAATTTGGCTATTCCTCAGTTTCACTGAGTGGCCCATTAAAAGGCTAAGTGGAGAATGAAATGGTAGCTAGATTCATTGTGGAGAATGAAATGGTAGCTAGATTCAGCTCTCTGGCATTGCTGGGAGGGTGAGGCCAGCAAAAGGAGGATGATAGGGATCAGGCAGGAAGGGAATAAACCACTATGAAAAGGTCAAGATCAGAGAGAGGGTATTCTTCAGGACATTTTGATAGAGAAAAATGATGAGTAGGATGTTAATGGTGACAAGGAAGAAGGAAGGTAAAACAAAAGCCCCACTCTTAAGTCCCTTACTTCATTTGAATTCAGTGCTTTAGTTTAAACCACTTGTTTAGAGTGGGTTGTATTAGTTACTCCTTTTGAAGTCTAAAATTGACACATTGATAGGAAATTGCTTTTAAAGTGTGCATTGAGTGTTGCACGATGCTGTTTCTTCAGCATGGCTATGTTTAACTAACTTAATGCATATGAGTGACTAGTTGGAATGTATTTAATCATTCTATTTCTCATCCATGGAAATGTTACCTGTTACCTGTTCATTCATATGCAATCCCCTAATTGCCTCCTTTTGAGGGCAGGCTGTAATGAGGATACTTTTTCTCAAGTCTTCAAAGTTCAGCAACTTCCAAGAATCTTGTGTGAAACTTCTTTTTACTGATGTAGTACAAAACCACTTTGAGGAATTACAGTGCTGCACAAAGCAATTTTTTGCTAGTTAATAAGATATGGCTTTTCAATATGTGTGTCCCAATAAGGAAAGGATTCATGGGATTATATTTTAAATTAGTTAAATATGGAACAATCTGATTAATTCATAGTTTGGATGGAATTCCCATCCTTCAGGGCAAACTTTCTCAACCTTGACAACTTTAAGGTACGTGGACGTCCCAGAGTTCTCTAGTCAGCTCTAGGGAGCAGGGCAAATGCCTCATTGCTTATCACTCTAAAAGGTAGTTACACCTAGTTAATCTTGTTAAACTTCAAAAGGCTAAACAGATCAAGAGCAAATTAGTGCTTGGATATTATTAATAGGAGGCCATCCAAAAATTCAAGGCTGAAAAAGACATTGGCAAACTACTGCCACATTGTTACCAAGCAATATAGTTACCAGGATTCAAATTCTAACTCATTTAAAAATCACAGCTTGAAACTTCCTGTAATGAATGACTGAGCCCTTCAGATAGAACAGGGGTCTTCAAGCTTGGCCCTTTTGACTTGTGGACTTCAACTCCCAGAATTCCTCAGCTAGCGTGCCTGGCTGATGAATTCTGGGAGTTGAAGTCCACAAGTCATAAAAGGGCCAAGTATGAAGACTCCTGCGATAGAATAACAGAATAATAGAGTTGGAGATCTTCTGGTTCAACCCCCTGCTCAGGCAGGAAACCCTATACCGTTTCAGACAAATGGCTGTCCAATGTCTTCTTAAAAACTTCCATTGTTGAAGCATTCACAACTTCTGGAGGCAAGTTATTCCACTGATTAATTGTTCTAACTGTCAGAAAATTTCTTCTTAGTTCTAGGTTGATCAGTTTCCATCCATTGCTTTTTGTCCTGCCCTCAGGACAAGCTTGACTCACTCTTCTTTGTGGCAATCCCTGAGATATTGAAACACTGCTATCATGTCACCCCTAATCCTTCTTTTCATTAAACTAGACATCCCAATTCCAGCAACCATTCTTTATATATTTTAACCTCCAGTCCCCTAATCATTTTTGTTGCTCTTTCCTGCACTCTTTCTAGAGTCTCAACATCTTTTATTCATCGTGATGACCAAAACTGAAAGCAGTATTCCAAGTGTGGCCTTATCAAGGCATTATAAAGTAGTATTAACACTTCATGTGATCTTGATTCTATCCCTCTGTTAATGCAGCCTAGAACTGTGTTGGCTTTTTTGGCAGTTGCAGCACACTGCTGGCTCATATTTAAGTGATTATCCACTAGGACTCCAAGATCCCTCTCACAGTTACTACCATTGAGCAAGGTGCCACCTATACTGTACTTGTACATTTGGTTTTTCTTGCCTAAATGTAGAACCTTACTTTTCTCACCATTGAATTTCATTTTGTTAGATAGTGCCCAATGTTCAAGTCTGTCAAGATCCTTCTGTATCTTAAGCCTGTCTTCTGGAATCTGCCAGGAGAGGTGGGATCCCAAATCACTTCTCTCAGAAGTCCCATGGGACTTGATACTCACTTGATATCCATCCCCCAACCAATATGCATAAGAGAAAAATGTCTCTCAAAAGCTGTTCTGTCTTTCTGGCAATTTAAAGGTATGTTATCTTTTTATAGCAGAAGTGCATGTAGTTGACTTACTCGGAGTTCTCCAGCTTCTTGGGGATTTCAAAATGTTAATCAGGGGCTGCTGGGAAGTTGGAAAATCCTTTGGATTACAGATTTCTGCTCAGTTCTATCTTTGTTTTAAAAGGATCAAATGTTTTCTATCTCCAGCAAAGAGAAAGGCTGAGATAATTTGACATTACACAAGACCAACATCCATGTCCATCCAACATTCACAACATCATGTGGATGTATGTTGTGCATTCTAATCTATAATTTGGCAGGCACAACACCTATCTTGCACAGTCATGCTTCCCATCTTTAGGCAAAAAAACCCCTCTCATTCCTGCCAAACAACCCTTAATTATTTTTAATTCATGAAAGTTATAAAATCCCTCTATCCATCATGATGTATATTTGTCTTAATATTTATTTTTTAAAAATGCAACAAAAAATCTTCAGCCTCAGCAATCTGCTGCACCAAGGCTGCCTTCTCTTTATAATGAGCAAACAAGATATCTTGCTATTGAAATTTTGTGGGGCCTAAACTGTGGGTCCTGTTAAGAGTAAAACCCATTGGTTTTACCTGTTTGGAGGTGGATCCATTTCTTATTTTGGCTCTATGAAGTATGCTGAATGATGCAGCTGCTTTAGACATAATTTTGAGAAGGAATTCTAGTTGTTACGCCTTGAATTACATCTCTTGAACTCTGTGAGTAGGCTTTGCAGTGCCCTAATATGATTTTCTTTAAATCTATAATTGGCTGTCAGCAAAATATTATCTGTTTGGTTCTGAGGTCTTCTGGACTTCATTTTTATGGAGGATTATCAATAATATCATGGAATGTTATGTTAATTAAGGCCTCCTAAATGGATTTAAAGAGACACACATTCAGAGACAGCTTTTCAAAAGAACAGCTTAGTTGTGTAAATTAAAATAGGATGACTGGAAAAAGACAAGCCCAAGAAAGTTTTAATAGTGATTCATTGTAACTTTTGGAAATATTTGGATGAGCTGCTTTAATTCAGCATGGGGAAGATAGATTGGTCAGATTTTCGACACAGTAGCCTGAAATTACTAAGCCCAGTTTAGTTCTCTATTCTCCTGCTAAAAAACTATTTAGCCATGTATTTTCATATTCTATGCTTTTTTACTTGATTTTGTTCAAGTCCATATTATGTGCAATTCAAACATATGCTCTTACATTTGCAAATACATTCCATTGAGGATTCAATCTATCCCAGCAGTTTTATATAGTATCTAATGAGTCACTGAAGCAGTAGGCGTGAGCTTAAATGGATTCCAGAAGATGGTAGAGGACAGGAAGGCCTGGAGGAACGTTGTCCATGGGGTCGTGATGGGTTGGACATGACTTTGCAACTAACAACAACAACAAAAAGGAAGTGGAGACCCAGATAGGTTTTAGTATACAGTAGTTTGTGAACAATTAACCATCTATAAAACTTGAAAGACATTCAAATATAAGCTCTTGATGTAATGAAATGGTAGAGATAGCAGATAATCTCCTTGTGGGACTGTTCAATGACCAGGAAATCCACTCATGTTAAAAAATAATCAAGTTCCTTTAGAGCAGGGGTGTCAAACTCGCAACGTCACATGACGTGTCATGACATATTGTGACTTTTTTTCCATTGTCGGCAATGGGGTGGACGTGGTTTTGCCATGACGCATCCGGCCCACAGGCCAGCAGTTTGACACCTCTGCTTTAGAGGAATGTGATACTCAGGACCCATATTTACATTCAGTAAAAGTAATACAGTCTTATGAGACTAATCTGAAGAATAGCAAATATTAAAACCAAACATTTTAAAAAAGCTATTTGGTTCTCTTATACTTTAAAGCAGTACAGCTAGTAAAATCTTAACCCTGAAGGGAAAAGTGGTTTGACATAATTTTCTATATCAGAGGTGACAGGTTTGTCAATTTGGAATCAGTGAGTGTTTCCCTGCCCCTGCTCCTATTCCAAATTATTTTGGTTCAGAAATATACATTAGGAATACTTTTAGAGATATTTTAAATATTTTTCTTTTCCACTTAGAGCAGGGGTGTCAAACTGCCGGCCCGCAGGCCGGATGCGTCATCCCAAAACCACGCCCACCTCATTGCCGGCAATGGAAAAAAAGCTCCAATACGTCGCGCGACGCCACGTGACGTCGCGAGTTTGACATGCCTGACTTAGAGGGAGCTCGACCATGAGGCAAAGTGAAATGATTATACAAGGCAGCTGATTTAGAATAGCAGGAAAAGGCAACATTTTTACATATTCAGCCTGTTGGGCTATTCTTTTTGCCCTGGAGACAAGAAAGACTTGCAGTCAAAATAATTTGGCTGGCCTTGGGTATATTATAGACTTTAAATTTGGATAAGAGAAGACGTTTGATGATCATTTCATAAGGCCTAAGGCCAGATTTGCCCAGATGGATGTCCTGATATCCATATGCACATAAGCAAAGAGTCTGGACTTCTTGCAGGGATAACCTTACAGATGTTAAAAAAGCATATATTGCAATAGCAATAATGTGCTCTATTGGTTACAAGCAAATACATCTCCTCTAATGTACAGGCATCTTGTGCCATGCCTTACAACGTCACCAGAAGGTGTGATTAAAAACAAACATTTTCCCTAGCAACAATATTAAGAAATATGATCTTATACATATCTGAAATATTAACACACAAAATAGTTACATCAGTTCATGTATTTAAAAGAATAAATAGTGTTGTCCAAAAACTCCAGTTCTCAGTCTGATGAAATCGGGAAATCGGATGGCATAGTCACCATTGTGATGATGTCTCAGAAACATCAATACCAGGTAAAATCTTTATAGGGTTCAAATAAGGATGGTGAGTTGAGTCAGCCTGAACAAAGCAGCCTCTCTGTAGATAGTTAGTTCTGCCCTCATTCATCACTTAGCCATGGGAACATAAGAAGAGTATACCATCATTGTATCTCCCATACCTGTTAATGGACATAAATAGCCAAGTTAAGCTTGCAGGCAAAATAAATCTTTGTAAATAAGCATATCAGTTTTCCAAACATGCAGCTATTTTCCCCCTAACAGATAAGAAAAGAAATAGGTAGTTTTCCATATGTGTCTTATATTGATTAAAGATATAGATTAATGTGGATAGGAAAAAAGGATGCCGCTTAGTTTCAAATATGAGACTACAAGAGGACAGCCATTTTCAAACTGTTTATTATAACCTAGTCCTGAACACCATTGAAAACCTTGGTAATTTTACAACACAAAACCACAAAACTCTTATCTTCCATTACCTCATGCCCTAAATTCTACCAAGTTTATGGACAGGTGTGAATAGAACTGCTCAGTTGCTCTCAGCTGAGCAGAAAACAAAATCTCATTTGATATTTTCACTCATCAAACCTTTTTAAACATAGCATTTTGAAATTTTGTAGGTAGTTTAGAAGAACCTGTATGATGTACACTAAAAACATAGGTCATTCCCCGCCAGGAATAACTACCTTTCCAGAAAAGTGGACCTATCTTTCTGAATTTCTGCACTTACTTACCTAGGGGCAAGTTGATTTTATACAGTTCACCACAGCATATGGGAAATTACATACCTTCCCTATTTCCCTTTCCCCAAAATGAAAACATCCTTTGTTTTTCTGAAAACGTGATAGATTTGTCCTCTCAGAAGGGACTACTATGACCAAATATAAAAATTATAACTTTTAATTTATTTTTTCCTATTTAAAGGTATAAACGTTACATTTTCCAAGGTAAGATTTCAATTTGGACCCATGACAAAGTGATAAGCTCCAACATGAACCATTATTCCTAAAAATGTAAGAAATATTCTTACAGATAAGCAACTGGATGTATCCAGGAAGTTCACAGAGCATGAATGACCATCTTCTAATGTTGTTCTCCTAAGATGCTAATATTTAATATATATTCTCTGTGATTCAGAATATATATAGCCATGGACTAGAAGACCTCCAAGGTCCCTTCCAACTCTGTTATTCTGTTAAGATTAGAAACCATTAAAAGCTGAATCCTTCATAAATGTGTCTGGTTTAAATCTTAGGCCTGATAGAACTGTTCTAGGAAAAATTCTGCTATTTTTTGCTGTAAATGACTAATATGTTTATCCTTCTGGATATTGAATTAATTATTCCAAATGTTATTCAATTTCTTTTTTTTAGCCAATGTGAATATTTCCTGTTTCTGAAGTTTTTGATCCCTTTACCACGTTCCATAGCATTCAGTGACTGAAATTAATCTGTGCACATGAGGAAGAGGAAATAGAGTCAGTTCAAACTCAGAGAAGATATGATTAATTTAGACATTTCTTGGCATTTTTAATGGATGTTATATTTTCTTTTGCTCCATGCTCCATGCTGAGACAAACTGCTTTTGTCTTCAAATTTTCAATTTTATTAGATAGGGTTGAGTTGTACACCGTTGTGGGATTCTTTCTTCCCTTCCTGCAATTCTCAAAACCAATTTTCTCCTTTTTTGTTCATCCTCTTATGGATGCCGAGTATCAAGATATAAATGATATTTCAGGTGAATGCTGAAAGTTACTTTCATTTTTTAAAAATTACCTGCAAATAAAACCTGACTGAGAAAGTTAATTTCAAATCTTATTTCAAACTGTAGCTTAGAAACACAGGACAACTACCAATTGTTGGTAGCAATTGTTGGAAAGCAATTGTTTTAATTAGACCAGGATTTCTTTTTGAGAACTGTAAGGAATTTCAAAGTATTGTAAGCAGAATATCAGAATATCATAAAAAAGCCCAACATTATAGTATGTCATGCACTGCATATCTTCTTGGGTCATTCCAAACAATCCCTCCCAAAATTAGGAGCATCCCACCATACTTTTTCAAAATGATGGACTGAAATTGTGTAAGGACTGAATGAATTTGATGAGAAAATGCTAAGAGTTTACAACAGTTTCCTCAGTCTTACTTTCTGGAATGCCCAGGGACCTTGTTCTCTTCTGTAATTAAATGGACAATCCAGGAAGTGTTGTAGGAGATGCAACCAGTATTTTCAAGGCTAAAGAAAAGAGAAATGGAACATCTCCCCAAGCAGTCTGATACACCAAATGTAGATCAATTGCCTAAATAGTTGAACAAAAATACTATTTAAAATCTATAAGAAAAAAAGATGGAGCAGCTTTTTATTGATCTGTATAGTCCTACCATTCATAGTAGTGAGCAATTTACAATGAAATATCTTCCTGCTGGCACAATTGTTCTTGGAAATACAGTTATCCAAGAAACTATATCATATGTGTACTTCAGCAAAATGAGATGACAAGAGCTGCCAATAATATTTTTATTCCATGAGGCAAAAAGAGAAAAATGTCACATTGAACACAAGCTGGCCATGGGGGGTTGGCTAATTTTTAAGATCTTCCCCATATGATTGCAATTAGGTTTCTCCATATGCAACCTATATCCTTGGTAGGAATCCCATTTTAGGGATCACTATTAGCATAAGGAGGTTTCTGCCGGAGATGAGTATATGACTTCAGTTAGGGATTCCAAAATACACTATAACTGCTTTGTATTCACCAGGAAAACCAACCAACTTGGTTAAATGTATGCTATTTTCCATTTTATTTGAGTTGAGTTTATCTGACGAGCAAAAAGCCCACAAGGACTGATCCCTCTGGCAGCAGAAGTTAAGGAAGATCAGAGCCCCATTGCCAAGGAGAAAAGATTTACATATCCAGGAAGAAGCCTTAGCAAATAGCAGAAAATCTAAGAATGGGGAAATCTTCATGGGGGAATGGAAGGATATAATCCCATCAATTTGACTTTAATGGCATTTTACTATCAAGGTCCTGGAGGCACCATAATCAAAAATCAAAACTGGTGTCAAAAAAGGACCCCTTTTGTCATGGCCAAGTAAATAAGCTCATGAGGAAATGCCAGAATACCCACAACCTGGACAATAAATAATAACAAAACATACGTTCTCAATACTCCAGGGGTTCAGCCAAACTGGCAAGGTACCTTCCCTCTCATTCTATGACCATAAAAATGTTTTCTCAGAGTTCTCTTTGAAACTTTCAGAGTCAGATCTGTTTTCCTGACTCTGCAGCTCAGCCAAACTCATGGATTTAATTGACAGAAACAGCTGGGAGTAGAAAAAAAACATCTTTCAGAAAGAAAGAGGGATTTGCAAGTGAGCCACAAAATATTTCAGAGGGGTGCCATTAGCTTGATTCCAGCTTTTACTGTTGTGTGCCGGTTATGGAAAAATAGCTGGAGCTCCAGTTCAGAACCAGGGGTCTTATTTTGACAACAGACATCAAATGGATCAAGATTCTGAGGTATAAAAAAAGAGCCAAGAAAAAGAGCCAGATGTGTATTTCTTTTCAAAGCCTATCTTGCTTTGCTCAATCTTCAAGGCAGTGTATAACTGAAACAATGAGAAATAATTAATTCCAGAACTCTTGACAACAATAAAATCCTCCAACTTGGACGCCCATATGCTAGTCTTTACACCTGTTGTTGTTTTTCTTACTTAGCTATGTATCTATAAACCCATTCTCCCAAAGAATTTCTTTTTTCAAATGTTACATTGCTTACACAAATGATGCTTCCAGAACCAGCATGATTCATATGCAGCAGTTGAATTAGGTTCACTTCCTCCTGCATGCATTCAAGCAATGTGTGGGGTATTCAATGGATGAATGGAAGGATAATCCCACTGTCTCAGCTCCTCTTCAAATCCAAAGTGAAGTTGAGTTTCATAGGAAAAAGCTTTGTCGCTTCGTGTAGCTCCCAAACAGAAACGTTAAGTCTGTTCAAACATTTGAATAACGTTTTTTTTTAAAAAAAAACAACACATTGTTTAATTCCCCAAATCTTTAATTATGTATCATTGGAATGTGATGCCGAAGAACTTTCCAGAGATGCCAGAATGGCAAGATGGCATATTTATAATTTCAGTTGATCCCATAGGTATACAAAACTTCTTGTTAGCTATAGGCATGGCTTAAAACTTAGTGGCCATATTTCAATTAATTCATCACTAATTCATGGAAGAAATGGTTGATTTCAAGAATTTCAGGAGAAGATTAGATTGTACAATCCAGTCTGTGAGAATAAAGCTTTTTTCTGTTTTGCATTGGTCAGATTGCAACACACATTGAATATTGAGATCAGTTCTGGGCACCATATTTTAGGAAGAAAACAAAGGAGAAGAGAAGACTGTGGATGAGCTCTTGTGTAGAAGATGAATTATTCAGAATTGTTCCAGGTGACAAGAAACATCTGATTTAAATATATTTAGCAGTGGAACAGACTGCCTTTGGTGGTGATGGACTCTCCTTTGCTGGACATATTTAAAGAAAGAAGGGAAAGCCATATGTCAGGTTTGTTGCAGTAGCAACAAGTTAGGCTAGATGATCTCCAAGGTGACTTCTAACCATTATATTCTGTGATTGATTCTATACTTAGTACATTTTTAAAATAATATTTATTTTTCCATTCTCAGAATTAAGAAACATGCCTGCAGTTAATTCCTCAATAATCTTCTGTGAATATACTTTAGAATCTTATTCTTTCCAAATATTGAAAATATGGTTTGTTGGTTTGTTTGTGTGTTTGTTTGCTAGTTTAGTTTATTATGTCCATTCTGTTTGGGCTTGGTTGAGAAGAAAATTGTCTTTGCCACCTTTTTCAGAGCTCTGAACATTTGTTCTATAATAACTGGAAGAGTTTGAAACCTGTAGATGTCTTTTTAACCTCCATTACCTTACATTCTGCAGAAGGCAAAATTTTAAGATCATGGAAAGTTTCTTAAGTTTAAAATAAAAGTTACTCTCATTGAAAAGTCTCATTAGAAAGTAAAACTAGGAGTCTAAAATATGATTTTTTTAGATGATCTCTTTCTCTCTTTCTCTTTCTCTCTCCTTCTCTTGTCCAGAGACAGCTAAATAAGAAGGGAGGAAAGGAGAAGGAGGTAGGCTTTCAATTGGAGACTTAAGAGAAGAGAATTCTTACTAAATATTAGGCCATAAATTGGTGCCATCCCTACTATTATAACCCCAGTTACAGCACTGAGGCTGGTACTGAGCTCAAGAGCTGCTTCCCCATCAATATTTTCCAAGCAGAATTTCTTCCAGCTTCTATTGTATTTATTTTAATTAAAGTAGCTTTCCACCAGCAAGAATCATCTTCCCTCCTTTCTGGGGCAATCAATAAGAAAAACAAATGTCCCCCCTCTGTGAACTCTTTTTTTTTAATTTATATATCAGAAACACTTTAAAGTGTTTAAAAACATGCTAAGCTTTGAAAAGAGAGTCCAGTAACCAGAACTATTTCTTGTTCCCATTCTTCCAAAATGTCCTCACTTTGGTTCTGCCAGTCTCCTGTAGCTGGCAGCTTTAGCCTTTATGGATCAGGGTTTCAGCCCCCTTTTCTCTCCAGCTTATTGTAGCATCTTTCTCATTTAGCTGAATCACAGAAGTTTGCTTTAATGCATTCATAAGTTTATTTCTTTCTTGAAATCTCCATTCTATCTGCTACAAATTACCTTGAGCCACCAAACAATAATATCATTTTATCAACATCTCAGCCCATCAAATAGATTCTGTCCAGATGAAAGAAATAATACCACTCCCAATGCCCAACTCCATGAAGACTACAGCTTATCCAAATAAATATATTTTGTTCTCAATAGAAGGATAACCAAATATCCCTGACTTCCATTTGTAGAGACTTCCAGAACCTCAGAATGGTTCTAACTCTTACTGACCTTCTTGCACACCCCCTCCCCAAACACAGCATAACAAAGAAAACACTTTTAGGGGTTATCTAAAATCATATGGGCCAATAGGAGACTGAGGTATTTCAAATAGACTAACCTCAAATGTAGATGCACACATTAGGATAAATCCAAGCTGTTGAACAGTCCATCCTGCAGGACAAATTTCCATTCTGCCAGACTTGAAATAAACACCTGAGCATAGATGTGCCAATCCATTTAGAGACAGAGGAGGATAATCATGTTTAAAAGGGGATGTAGTTGCTAGAGGCATTTCTGCTGTTAAAAGAGGGGGGAAAACCAAGCGCTTCTGCCATTTCTTGAGTTACCGTTTTTCGTTGGGAAAGGAAATGGTACCTAGATTTTTCTTGTTAGTTCTGTCTTGCCATTATTTTGTTGAAAATACACAGGAAAGTCTATGAAAAAATCTTTTACATCTCTGAACTAGGGTATAGAGTTCCAACTATCATCCTCAAAAAGCTTTGCAGAATATAGCATGCTCTCTCTGTGTGTGTGTCTGTGTGTGTGTGCCTGTGTGTGTGTGTGTTGCCATTGTCATTTCAGGGAACTCTCCTATAAATGGTTTTGAGCCCATTCTTCCAATGTTTCATTACCTGAAACTCCTTGAAAACTACAAAGTTTGTCTGAATTTCTTCTCAGCAGGAAAGTGATTGTCATAATTGACTTGAACCATTCCAGATCTGCTAAAGCTCACAATCTTATCTACTAAAGTGACAGGAACATCTTCAACAGGCATCAAGAATTCATTCAGATCCATCAATCTCATAGGATAGATTTTCTGAATTGCACTGTCTATTCTAGAAAATCTCCAGATCCCCCAAAAGCTGCCAAAGAGTGATTCATTCATGAATGAAATGATACAAATATGCTTCATATCCAGACCATCATCATTTTACTCAAGAAGCTGGTTCCACATGAATAACCATCAGGCTGACATGGAGCCATGACATTTGAAACCAATCCTAATAAAGCAGATATGGCGGCTCATATGATCAATGGTTTGTTTGCGATATGTCAGCATAGTCTCTATCTGTTAAAAAAAAAAAAGCCTTTCTCAGAGGAACTCTTACAGTCTCTTTGTTTTATAGCTTCATTATCATCTTCTTGATTGAACCAAATTAGAAATAATGACTACTCAACTCAAAACAGTTTTTTGTCTAAAAAATTATATGATATAGATGGTAGAAAATCTAAGATGTTTACATTTATGTACCATTTTCTCCTCTAGTTGAAAATAACACCGTGTCCTCTTCCATAAGATGCTTTTTCCTTTTCCCCTTACAGATCATTACTAAGGATTTCTCTGCGTATGTGTCCATATCCATCTGCCCAACCACATCCTAAGGGACCTGCAGAGAGAAAGTGAGAGGAAAAACACTTTTCTAAACAACTGTGCAAGTTGTTCCACATCTACTTTTCTTTGTCTGCAATGAAACTAAAAACCTATTCATTTAAATTTTGCAGTAAGTATTCAAATCTGTGTTCTGTAAGCATGTCCCTTTTCCAATTCTTGACCACATGCCTGCTGGAGTGTAAAAGCTAAAGCATCAGCCATCAGCATTTGAGGTTGATTTCCTCCCTTCGTTGAGGTTCCCTGTGCATTTGGATCGATGCGGTAAGCTCTGCAGTTTTGACAGGGATGTTTGTGGTAGACCTTCATAGCTTAGAGGTGACAACATGACTAAACGTTACATTTGTGCACATGGATTTTTAAGGAAACTGTGAAATAATCTTTTTTTATTATTTTATTTATTTTTTCTTGGAAGAAGGGATTTTTTTTTCTGGAGGAAAGCTAAATTTATCTTAAGAAACCGCTTCCCCCTTTTCCCATTTTTTTTTTGTCAAGTGGTTAACCATGCAGACCATTGAAGATTTTCATAGGATTAAATTGCTTGTGTAAGTAAACATGGCTGCCTTCAATAAATTAGATGTCGTTTTGCATAGACCTTGTAGGGATATATGAGAAAAAATGAGATATCTGCCTATATCCAAAGCTTCTCTCTTTTTTTTATTATCTCTCCTTTCCATTATTGGGCTCATGCTCCCTGTTGCTCTCGAGCTGTCATGCTGTGAGACCAGTCAAATGGTAGAAATCGACTTTTTTCAAAGCAGTTTTATTCCAGATGCCATGGAGAGTCTAATATATGGTTTATGTGAGGCAGGAAGAGCCATAAATCAGGCTAGGTAAGATCTATATTTCTATGTTTGAGAATCTAACCGAATTCAGTTCTTCAGAACTAAAGATCTAAGACAGCTAGAATAATTTGGTGGATAATGATAACATCAGGACCATTCAGAGCTAATAGCTATATGGCTACACAGAGGAAGCTCAGATCACAAAAAGAAAAATCAGGCAATGCAAGCCAAAATCTAAAATGCAAAAAAAAAAGGGTTTGAAGGCCCAGGCAACAGACGTCTTTCCTTTTCAGAATAGCACATGGCTTTGGATTAATGCTACCTCAAATCTTTCCAGAACTATAGCAGAAAGAGCAGATGAGGGGAAGGTTGAAAAAGAACAGGAGCTGTTCTGTATAAAGATATTGAATATTGTCCAAACAACTTTGTATAATTTACTGAATTAAATACTTATGGGTTTTCTATTTTGCTTGCTAGTGCCTTCGTTCCATTTTTAGACCAGTCATTTCTTGTTGTGTATTAGGCATAATGCTTCCGCCATGTTTTTTGCATTTTGGAAAACTGACATTTTATTTTTTTAGAATCTGGTTCATATTTTCAGACAAATATATTTTCTTTCAAAAAGTTGTTTTTAACTTTTCAACATTCATAGCCAAGTAAACATAATACAGAAGAGCTCTATTCAGACCTTCAACTTCTGTGTTTCATCATCTCACAAGGAGGGAAGTACAAGGGCAATACACATGCACAATACACTCACAAACGCACAGCAATGCCATACTAATCACCCTACATACAAGAGGAAAGGAAGTAGAGTACTTGTCCTCACCTTCCTATTATGTATGTTGAAGAAACCCAGACATAGAAAAACCGAATGGCAGTAGAGATTCATACTCATATTCCTACCATTTCATGAATGGATTACCCTATAATTTCTTATTTGATATCTACAGAGTCTCTTTGGTTCATTGCAGCTTTGATGATTTAAATTAATCATTCTTTTCTGTCAACCAGTTCATGTCACGAAACATACTGATCTTATGGCATCACCAGCAAACTCCTCCAGATCTGGCTGCTTTTATCAGAAATATTTAATCTCTATCACACACAACAATCAACATTATGTATGTATGGAGATGTGAGTGGTGTCGCAACAGACATAGAAAACAGTGGGGCTTATATCATGATGAAGCAAAATTGTTTACATCATTCTGACTCTGTGTCCCCCCCCTCCACCCATGCCAGTGGGAGTAACGCTATTGAATTAGCATTACAATTAGCATTACAAAGTCCATTTATTTATTTGTTTGTATTTACTATTCTATAATTGATCTGCTTGATTATATGGAACAATCATTACCTTTTCTGATTATCTAGAAGACTCCCCTCTCCCATTTCATATGAGCATATGCAGGACATGGGATAGACCATATATATATATAGCATGTATGTGGGTATGTATGTATGTATGTATGTATGTATGTATGTATATTTCTTTAGCCTTCCATAGAAACCTTTATTTTAATTAAAAATATTTTTTCCCTTCCTAATTTTCTCTCAATTATAACCTGTCATTTTGTAAGCATGAGACAGTTTTGTTTGAAGCTAGCTAAATAATCTAATAGACTGTAAACAGCACACACAGAGAGGGAAAAAATTCCATTAAAGAGCTGGATTGTAAACAGAAGCTTTGCGTATCCAACAAGGTTTTCATAATTGATCTCTGGACCAGATAGAGAATGTAGGAATGAGGGGATTCTAGATTGTTATAGAAAGATTTCACACCAAGACTGCTTTTTAAGATGGGAAAAGCAATGCACATGCACGAACACTAAAACATACTGCAAATGTGGTGGGTTTCTAAGGAAAAGTTGGACTTTTTATGGCCCAAAGGAAACACATACCAGGATACTTCTTGGAATATTGACATTACCTCCTTCAGGGTAAGTAAACCTTTGTGATTGGGGCACATCTGAAATTTTGAGAACATACATTGGCCACTCAGAAAAATGGTCACTATTGTTACTTGTCAATAAACAGATAGTAAACTTAATATGTAACTTTATTTCCCTGAATGCTTTCCAGCATTGTAACTTTAGAGAGAAAGAGCAAAATATAAATGAAGCTATAAGTAGAGCCAAGAAGATCAGAAACCACTTATTTATAACTTTTTTTCCCTTTTCTTTCTTTTCTATTTTTTCTATTTTTCTACTGTTTACTATTTTTCTTTATTATATTTTTACTTTGTTAAAAATTTATTCCTATAAACCTTATTTTAAAAGAAAATAACTCCTCACCCAAAAAAATAATAATAAATGCTTTCCAGTGTATTGGCGAAACACTTGTGAGGCACAAAGTCATTTCAAGAAATAAATACAATACCCAAGGTTGGTGCTGGCTATTCAGCATGGCAGCTTTCTTTTTATTAGTCATTTTGTTGTTGCATTCTTTAATTTATTTAAATACAACTAGACATACCTAGGCCTCCATATTTGCGGTCTAGGTCTCCACATTCGGTTTAGTGGCCCAGCCGGGAGGGAGGGAAAGAGAGGATGGTTCTGTGTAAATGGCATGAGCACATATGTGCACGCACCCTTCACTCACACAACTGGAGCTGCGTGCGCATACACTTACCCACCACTTGTGTTCTGAACGGGCCATGGAACAACATGGGTTGTAGCCTGGGGGTTGGGGATCCCTGTCATATGCAGGCTGGTTGTGTGGAGAGGTGGACTAATTTTAATGATGCTGAGACTCTAGAAAGAGTACAGAGAAGACCAACAAAGATGATTAGAGGACTAGAGGCTAAAACATATAAGGAACGGCTGCTGGAATTGGGTATGTCTAGGTTAACGAAGAGAAGGACGAGGGGAGACATGATAGCAGTGTTCCAATATCTCAGGGGCTGCCACAAAGAAGAGGGAGTCAAGCTATTTTCCAAGGCGCCTGAAGGCAGGACAAGAAGCAACGGGTGGAAACTAATCAAGGAGAGAAGCAACCTAGAACTAAGGAGAAACTTCCTGACAGTTAGAACAATTAACCAGTGGAACAACCTGCCTCCAGAAGCGGT
>NW_015387738.1:24190-40234 GCF_001527695.2 Protobothrops mucrosquamatus | reverse complement strand
ATTTCATTTCATTTTATTTATAAGGTCACAAGATTTGTTAATCACTAAACAACAACAGCTACTACTACGACTATAACTGTGCCCAGCCTTCAAGTGACCAAATATCAACACCACTCTAAATAATATAAACATTGCCTTGTTTTATTACATAGTACAAAATCATACAGCCTCCTTTTCCCAGTTTCTACTAACTCTTTCCAGAGAACATTCTGGCAAGCTGCTTCCTGTATCTTCCTGTCCACTGTAGCTGTTGCAACTCAAGGATACCTGCAGATGCTCCACTCTGGAAGTGCTGTTTTCCTCCTTATGCCATCTCCAGATGCAATCCATGGACAATGTAGGGCAAGTTAATTAACATAGAGGAGAATGCTAAGAATGACATGTTCCATGTAATCCTGACTCCAATTGATTCCTCTGGTTTCCTGAATGAACACCTCCTCCCAATTGTTCTTGGATGTGTCCCTTTATACTTTGGTCATTGGGGAAACCAAAACCTCAATTTTCTGCTGGTCTGGGATGGAAGGGAAACATGGCAAAGCAGCTGTGGACCACAGATAAAGATATCTGATACTTCTCAATGGCTATCCAATTTCTGATATACTTTAATATATTGCTTATAATACTTTATTCCTTTCTTAAAGTAGTTTCCTTAGTTATAAGTGGATAAACTAATATATGGGCTATATAGCTTTAATCAGCAGGGATAGCAGTAAGTTTACTGAGTACTCCTTTGCACCTCTCAAAAGCTGTTCCTCAAAGATTTCCCAAATTAAAGAGTAATTGGTACTGAGATTCTTGTGAATCCAAAATAATACAATCCAGGCCTTCTTGAGTAGCATTCTAGACGTTCCAGGCAGTGGACTGGAGCTTATTTTCAGGCTGATGCAATACATTATAATTCATTCTGATTCAGAGGCAAGCAACATATATCCTAATATTAGAATAAGGGCCTGATCTGCACCTCTAACAGTATCTACAGAGCCTTTTTTCTGCAGGGTATTCTTGATACTGTTGGTTTGAACTCTCCTGTTGGCAGGATACCCTTAAGATAGAGCTGGGCAACCATTTTTCCCACCAAGTTAGAAAGTTCAGGATCAGTTGCCAAAGGTGGTCAAAATGAAGCAAGTTACAGTTCTTTCTGATGCCCTCTTATCCCTTTTGTTGACAGTTATTTTGTTTGTTTCGATGCCCTCTTTCCTCACTTTACACAAGTTACCAAAGATGAAACAGATGTCTCTTAGCAGAGCTCTGAATTAAACACTTAGGAAAGGGAGTTGACTGCCACATGAAATTATGTCTAGGACATAAGGCAACATGTGGGCTTATAGCTTAATACATAAGGATAACTTTGTGATCAGTGGTGATTCAGAGGGCAATTCTTATATTTCTAGGCATATATAATTCATATGTGGAATGTATGCATATGCTCACTCTCCCAATAGATTCCTTTATAAAAATATTGGCTTTTCTATTGAAACCGAGTTCTCTTTCCGAGAATTTTTCAGGAATGTTCCCCGGTGGTTGTATTTACTGTTAAGATGGAATGTGTCCTACATTTCAGTTATATCCTGCAGTCACTTCAGTTCCTGTGGGTTTGCTTTTGAATTATGGTGTGCCTTTGAAGTTAAGCTCTGGTTTGCCACCACTTCTAAAATAAGGTTGCCATGTGTGAAGCCCATATGGAAATGTGCAGGACTCCAGTATAGAAAAGAAGCTGAAAATAATACAAGCAGAATTGTGCTGGGCTGCAGGAGAGTTTTTGTTGCTTGCAGAATGTGTGTGACTTAAGTACAAAGTTCCTGTAATTTTCCACTTATTGGTTGTACAAGGGATGGCTATGTTTATTGGATTTAAACACTCTGCCACCTGGAATTGTGCCATTAACTGGGGCTGTCCAGTTGCTATATCTCTTATTTTCACAAATTTCTCAGTAATGCACACCTTTATCTGTGTTTATAATAAGGCCACTGCATATGACCAGATATAACAGTGCTTTCAAACAAGGCTGCTCAAATCTTGAATATCTCAGCCTCTATGTTATTGTTTTCATTTTAGGTGCTTCTTCTTATGGAACCAATGATTGAATCATATGTGGCACTCTGAGCTTTAGTTTAATTTAATCTCAACAACCAAAACCCAGAATCTACATTTATTAAGAGAGTGGATAAGAAACATGATCAAGCCTAAGGTATTAGTTCTTTTCATACTGCAGGCAGCAGGCAAGACTGGGCAAAAAACAATGAATAGAACCCATTTATGTTTTCTGTGTATATTTCAAATGCTTTAAAACTGCCAGAGAGAAGATGAAATTGATCAGAATGGAAAAAGGTAACGCACACAGAAGTCTTGTTAAGCAAAAAATATATTTGTCTGCTTACAACAATTCCATTCCAGAAAGTGAAATTAAGATGGTTGAACATTTATTAGATGTATATTCCTACATAGTCACATTGATGTAACTTCATCTCCCACCATATCTGCATATTCATAAACAGACCTTGACTTTGAGCAAAACTTAATCTTGCAGTCTTAATTCTCTCAATATAAAATAGTGATAATAACAACCAATGTAGAGATTTATTATTGCTGTGATAATAAAAGTGGTGAGGAGAACTACTTTATTTGCTGGCTGAAGAAATTTAATAGGATTACATTCCTTTCATACCTTGGAGTTAAATTATGAACTGATTTGATTTTTTTTTTAATTCCACATTCCATTTGGTCTGCTGTATTACATTTCTTTTGGAAGCTAAAGTTTCCCACAATGAAATAAAAGCAGGTGCTGTTAAAGATTTCTCCATCTTTCAAATCTCTTAATATCAAATTCCAAGTTCATATTAGTAAAGAGTATATTGGCCAAAGTGGAACATGGGCTGAAAATTCTCTTCTATTATCAGATTTGATTTTCCTAAAAGATCTATAATATATGTGTTCACAGTACATAATCTACAAAGCTCAGTTTGCTATCTCAGGTAATGTTAACATTGTGGAAAGTGAAATAATTTATGTTCTACGATCTCTGAATTTGTAATCATGCTGAATATATAATCATGCCTAACCCTAGTTTGATACTGAGAATTCTATGGCAGGACAGAGCCTATGGCAGAGGTTAAAAGGTGATTCTAAGCCATGGTGGCACAGTGATTAGAATGCAGTATTGCAGGCAAACTCTGCCCACAGCCAGGAGTTTGATCCTGACTGGCTCAAGGTTGGCTCAGCCTTTCATTCTTCCAAGATTGATAAAATGAGGACCCATATTGTTGAGGGCAACAGGCTGACATTTGTAAACTGCTCAGAGAGTGCTGTAAAGCACTATGAAGCTGTATATAAGTCTAAGTGCTATTGCTAATGCTAGTCCTTCTCTTCTGGAATCTACATACATACTAGTGCTGCCTCACATTTTGACATACAGTTTCATTGTTCTGTCTCAAATCACCTTCCTTCCAAATAACTATTTGTCTGTTATCCTCTCCCCTAGTCCAGATAGGTTAGACATTGGGGTCCCACACCATGTGTTACTTTCTGTCAGTTTAAAAGGGAAAAAAGTGAACTAAATCCTATTTTTGAGTCGACCCTCAATACATTTCCTTGGTAAAATACATGGGAAAATCCCATGGGGGGGGCAAACCCACTTAGGGTTAGGGTAAGGTCTCCATGAATTCAGAGTGCAAAATAGACATCGCCAAGGGATTTGTAGTGCATCTGAATGCTTAGGAGGGTGTTGACGTTTGGAATCTGCCATTATTATGTTTCCTGGTAAAATACATGGAAAATTCCCTTGGGGTCAAAACCATTTAGGGTTAGTGTTAGGTCTGCATGAAGTGGAAGAGCAAAGCGGAAGTCACCAATGGATTAGTAGTGCGCAGGTATGCTTAGGAGGAAACTGCCTTTTGGAGCCAGTCCTAACTAAGTTTCCTGTAAAATGCATGGTAAAATCCTATTGGGGGCAAACCCACTTAGGGTTAGGGTTAGGTCTCCATGAATTCAGAGTGCAAAATAGACATCACCAAGGGATGCGTAGTGCACCTGTATGCTTTTGAGGGTGCTTACCTTTGGAGCCTGTCCTATCTATGTTTACGGGTAAAATACATTGAAAAATCCCATTGGGGGCAAACCCACTGAGGGTAAGGTCTCCATGTAGTTGTAGAGGAAAATGGAGGTTGCCAATAGATTTGTAGTGCATCAATATATTTAGGAAGGTGCTCACTTTTGGAGTCTGTCCTTATTACATTTCTTGGTAAAACACATTGGGAGGGCAAGCCTAATTAGGATTAGGTCTGCATGAATTTGGAGAGCAAAATGGAGGTCACAAATGGATTCGTACTGCATTAGTATGCTTAAGAGGGCACTGCCTTTTGGAGCCCGCCCTGACTACATTTCCTGGTAAAATACACGGGAAAATCCTATAGGGGGCAAAACCACTTACATAGGGTTCGGGTTACATGTCAATGAAGTTGGAGAGGAAAATGGAGGTTGCGAATGGATTTGTAGTGCATTGGTATGCTTAGGAGGGTGCTGTCTTTTGGAGACAACACTAACTACATTTCCTGGAAAAATCCCACCAGCAAAATGGACATTGCCAATGGATTCATAGTGCATCAGTAGGTAAAGGGGTTAGGGTTAAGGTTTCCTGATAAAATACATGGGAATGTCCCTTTGGGGGGCAAACCCACTTAGGATTAGGGTTTGGTCTCCATGAATTTGGACAGTTTGAAGTAAAATGGATGTCACCAATGAATTCATAGCACATTGACATGCTTAGGTGGGCAGTGACCTTTTGAACCTGCCCTATCTTTGTTTCTTTATAAAATGCATGGAAAAATTGCATTGTTTCCTTTTAAAAGATATGCAAAAATCCCATTGGGCTGCAAACCCACTTAAAGTTAGGTTTAGGTCTCTGTGAAATCATAGAGCAAATTGGTGGTCATTATCAGATTTGAAGTGCATTCATATGCTTAGGAAGGCGCTGGGCTTTATTATACAACCCATATAGTGCACCCACATATATTGTAATATGACTATTTTATAATATCCATATACCAATTGAGATCTATGGCAGGTGTATATGGAAAATGGAAAGTATATTATGGATTTTACATTCAGCGATGTATTTGTCAATGCTGTAATGTGTGATGGAAATTGCAGCCATTTTTCCTTTGCTTTTAACATGCTTTTTCTTTTGTTTAGAAATCAGGTGTTGAAGGGGGGATGGGGTGAATACTTGCCATAATAATAATGCAGCTCCGTGGGAACTCAAGGACACAAACCGATAATGTTTTGGCGGGCTGAGGAGCTGGGGAGAGAGCCTGCACTCTGGGCTAATTGGAGAATGTGATTTATGACTGCTTTGTGGGGGTGGGACTTGCAACTTGCTACTTTGTATCTGGGGGAAGGGAATCTAGTTTTGGGTTCAACTATGTAGTGCCGATACTTTGTTTCCTGAATAAAATGTTCTCTAAGGAAGAATTCTTGCTTTAAAGTTCTTTAATGGGTTTCATCTATCGGAACCATGTCAGTATTATTGTGATAGTGAGCCTAAACAAGTTTTGTTGGACCCCACATGTTGTTAGGATCAGATTGATGACAGTGTTAGTTCTGTGTTGTCCTTGGTGGCCAGCATGATGCCATTGGTGATTTTACCAATTTGGTAATGAAATGTCTTTAAGAAAACCATCAAGCTCAGAAAGCACAAAGAACCACACAGTTCAACTCCAAATATCCGCTTCTATCAGTGTTAGTTCTGCTGCAGAACTTCAAAAATGGTAGTGAACAAAGTAACCTATTATCCAGAGCAAGGATAACACACTATGTGATGCTAGTTAACTAGTCTGCTTCCCAAATTTGTCAACCATTCAGACCACCATTTGTCTGAAATGGTATAGGGTTTTCTGTCTGAGCAGGGGGTTGGACTAGAAGATCTCCAAGATCCCTTTCAACTCTGTTATTCTATTCTATTCTATTCTATTCTATTCTAAATTTTCCTTATCCACTGGCAAAAACAGCTGGGAGATCAAATTTAAAAAGTTGATATATTAATCTTTACTCTGGTTCCAATTATTTTAATGAACCAAATGTTATCTGTAGCTAGTTTTATCAATATATGAGTACAGTGAAATGGTTTCATCTGTACTTGGGATGTCTGTGCAAAATCAGTAATAAAAGAGCCATGGTGGCGCAGTGGTTAGAATACAGTACCGCCGGCTAATTCTGCCGACTGTCAGCAGTTCAATCCTGACCAGCTCAATGTTGATTCGGCCTCCCATCCTTCCGAGGTGAGTAAAATGAGGGCCCAGATTGTTGGGGTCAATATGCTGACTCTGTTAACTGCTTAGAGAGGTCTGTAAAGCACTATGAAATGGTATATAAGTCTAAATGCTATTATTATTGCTAAAAGGGGATAATCACCAAAACCAAGGTAAAGAATCTGAGAGTCAAATTCGTGACTATTGTGATAATATTCTAATAATGCATTCATTGGAAGGTAGATAATGAACTTTAGTAATATAGACTCTAATATCTCTTGTGGTATAAATATTATACACTGATCATAAAAACTTTAAATAGGTATAAATCTTGGGTTCCTGCTGAATGCTGAACTTAGTTTCCTTCTTACAAGTCACCTTTCAAAGTAGTTAATACTGCCAGTACATTGGTACTAAGGGATGGGGCTTGCTGGTTTGTTATGTGTGATGGCTTATCTTACCTACTTTGGTAAGAATTGTTGCAGTTTAGATACCTGCTTCTGATTGGCCTACCTGGCTTGGTTGGCTGTATTGTTTCCTCTTAGATTGTTCCTGGCTATTATTTTGGTTTTCCTTTATCTACATGTTTATTACTGGTTGTGTGATAAGGAAGATGTGGTCTATGCAACTATTCATGAATGCTGCCCTGATATCTGTAAAGAAACCAATGTATTTGCACTGGTCTTGGCAAAAAACAGGTCTATTCTAACCCTTGTTTAAATAACATAAAAAGTAGAGGCAGCCCACTATGATAATCTCTACCCCAAATGCCATCAAAATGAGTACAAATTACAAGAGATGACCTTGTTATATCAGCCACTCATCTAGCTTACATAAAATATGCAATGTTCCATTCCATTCCTAGCAATACAAATGGTATCAAACATTCAGTTTCAACAAAATGTGAATTCCAGAATATGGGCACTTGGGACCTTTGTCATTTTTATGACTTCAGATTAAGCTATGCAAAAGTAAAGAGAACACTTTCAATGAAGCCTTTGTATAGTTTATTGTCTACTGTTAAATGTATATAAAAAAGAAAAATGAATAAATGAGGGACATTAAATGATGAGATTCTGTCCGAGCAAACAATAAATAGTTATTTACAGTCTTCAGCAAAATGAAATGTAAGTCTTATTGATCTTCTCATGCACATAGACACACATACACAAACTCCCTTACTCACATACAAGCACACCACACACAAAGGAAAAGGAGACCATCATAAATAATTTACATGGCATAGGCAATTATGATACAATCAAAATATTAACATCTTAGTCCCAGCACTGATGCCTTTTTTTATTTAAAAGATACAAAAACATTATTACATTAATGAAGTTTCCCTCAATAATTCTTCTCTGGGACTTAACAGCCATACTTTCAATGCATTAAAATATGATTTGCAAGAGACATCCTCAACAAACCTCATTTAAAAAAAAACATGTAAATGCCTATTAATATGACAAAACAAAGAATGTGCAATAAAACCAGAAACCCCAGATTCTTGATAACATCAAAATCCATTTAAAAATGTATTCAAAGCAGAGGAATGAAATGTGGCTTTCTCTATCACATCCTTCAAACAATTCAAGAGAGGATCCTTGAACAGCCATTGGGTTAGGGAAACAACAGAGACACACACCCTTTCATCCCCCAGTGGCTGCTTTACACATTTTGATAGGAAAATGACAGGTTCACATCTACAAAGTTGCTGCGACCAATCATGGCTGCAGGCAAACTTGTGGATGACCTGAATCTTACTGTTCTGTTGTTTGAAGGACTTCCTTTTTATGCCTTTGTCTGGATATGAAACTCCGAGTAATTCCCAGCCTGATCTAGCAGGGTTGGTTAGGGTTGATTAAGCCTGATCTTATAGACTTTGGTGTGCAAAAATGAACAAGGACATTAAACATTTGAATTCTTACTTAGCAGAAGTTGTTCCTGGAGGTGGCATCTACCAGCTATACATGTGATCGTCTAAGGTCCACACATTCACATGTCTACCAACACTCTTTTGGATAACATAATGGCATTCTGAATTGAGACAGAAGTGCTTATGTTTTTCCTATATTTAAACCTCATCCATGAATCAAACCATACCAATAAGTATATCTTCCAGAGAAAGCTTGTTCAGTTTAAAATAACAAAAAATGATAAATATGAGAGTACTAAGACTCTAGCTGAATAACTGGTTGTATCTGGTTAGACTAAAGGGGCCGATGGACTTTTAGTACAGTTTTCTTGAAACGATCTATACACAACACACATACAATAAAAATTACAAGCATTGAGGACAACGGTAAATATTAAGGTTCCATTTTCAAGGTCTCAATGGTTATTTGATTGTTTGACAGTTCAGAGTAGTTAAAAATTGTATGTATGAGCAAGTACATCCATATTTTCTCATTATATCATTAAAAGCATTTGGTAGCCATCTTCTTTGAGACCTTTCATTGTTAATGGACTTTCCAGTGAGTTTTGAATTAACTTATTGGAGAATGTAGCTGTACACCACAATAATAAATAACATCACTATCCTCATATTTGGAACTATGTTACTAGATCTTGATAATAGTTGCATTCCTATCTTATCAGCATTTTGAAATCAAAGTGCTAGCATGTAGAAGAGGTGGGAAAGCGGTTTGTGAGATGTGGCCACAAACTATTTTCACAGGAGCTTCATGCACATAAGCAGTTAGCCTTGAAAACTTGCTTTCCTTCACGTAAATATAGGTATGTGATGGGCAATGCCTGTGTGATGTCACTGCATGCAATTCTTGCAAAGGCATACTTATCATTTAAAACTCAGTTGGAATATTAATGTAATTATGTTCTCCTCCTAAAATATTGGGCTGGCTCAACTTCAACTCATGAGAACTGTGTTAAAAATTCTGAAATAACCAACATTCTTATGAATTTGCTTTGGTATAAACTGTAATTTCTTCCATGGAACCCAGCTGAAATGTTAAATATTGATTATAAAAGAGGACTTGCTTTAATGCAAAACTCCAAGCAGATTGCTGATCTAAAAAGATGATAGGAAATCATTAGCACTTGAACATCACTGTATCATCTTCTCTACTTAAATTCCCACAGCTTCTCTCTGGGCAAAGTTTGTAAAGGTTGTCGTTCTGCTACAGTATATTTTTGGGACTTTGTGACAGCAAAGTCCACCTCTCATCTGAACAAGTAACAAGGGTTTAAGTGGTGATCTTATCTCTAACCATTTCCTTCTGCTTGCTATGTTGTCTGCTCCTCCAAATCTTATTTCTGCCATATTTATATCTATATAATACATAATATAATTACACTTTTACATTTTATATGTAAACGTCATTTTAAAAAAAACCTAAAACAAATTAACAAATATTTATGCCATGTTTTCAATCCACATGTCAATCTTTTTCTGCATCAGCAATGAGTTCAATGATCACATTTAATCCAAACTCCTTGGAGGCACTTAGGTGTAGGGTTGGAGAGATCCCTCCTGGCAACCGGGTTGTCAAGGAAAGGTAGAAAAAATAAGGGATTTGAAGTATTAGGATGTATAGAGGTGTCTAGGTTGAACGGCATCTACAGTACATTGCTTTTCACACAGCTGCAATAATTCAGGCATCTGCATCAGAAACAAACCATCGGTTAGTACAATCGCCACATTTGGACTATAGTACAGGTAATCTATGGATTAAAGCTAAATTAACAGATATTAATCTCATTTATTTCAATGGATCTAAAGTTCTACATAGATAATTGGAGTCTTATTAATTTCGTTGAGGGTACCCTAAAAAGTACAAAATTTGGGTCACAAATTTTAAACACTGTAGTTCAGAAATATGAGATGTTTTGCAAACTTTTTTTGCCTCAGCATCTTCCAAAGGAGAGTTGGAGAACAAATAATCAGAATACAATACAATATACTGAGTGAAAAAAACAAATTACATATCAAGTGCATCAATAGATTAATATTTATCACATCTGCATCCTGAGTTTCTGTCCAGGACACCTTGCATAAGTTTTCCTCTCAACAAACTTGTAATATAGATTAAGTTAATCTTGCCCAAGTCCTGTTAAATGTAATGGCTTTGGGGAGATTTAAACAAGGTTTCCCAAATCTATTACTCTATATCTATGCCTATCTAATGTAATATCTTCCAGATTTGTTGGATTGCAATTTTCATAATTTTTAGGCAGCATGGTCCTCAATACTATCAGTCTTGCAGTTTATATTTTTTGAAGCACTTTGCTGCAAGTGATTTAAAAACACATTTAACTTTAATCGACATCTGCACAATAATGTATCACACATCGTGATGTCTTCTGAAAAGCAGGCAAAAGCTATTTACACTAGGAATAATTTCCCCCTCTATCCCTAGTCTGATGCATATATCTTATCTAATAGTATTTAGTACATAGGAATGTATGCTATAATACATAACTACGTCTGCCAGTTATTACATTATATATATATATATCTTAAGTATTTTATTCACAATTATATTCCACTGATTTTAACCCATGTAGCCTATTAACTCCTTAGAAGGTTTTGAATAGCAAAAAGCATCATCTCCTGCATTATGGGCAGTCAGTAGGAATTACAAGCAAAATCAGAATTAATGTTCAGTTGGAAAATTGACACAGAAATGCATAATCATTGTTGACCACAAATTAGGCAAACATGTCCCTGCAAAAGAGTCATGACAAATCTAGCAGTAAGGAATTCACATCAACTGCTTTACTGAACATGGAGGAGGGTCTCAAAATGTATATTTAGAAACCAAATAATAAGCATGTATATAAAAAGCAGACAATTTGGCATTCTTCCTTTATATCCCCTCTTCATGCTGTATATTTCCAGAAAATGTCTAAGGAAATTGAAAGGTTTGGAAACATATAATTATGATTGCAGTAATAATCTTAAGTTTCAATTTACCTTTACATTCATATTTGAGGTCAGAGAAGTATACCATCTCTTGTGAAAAGACAAAAAGACCTAATCGTCCACCAGCAAAAGTTGTATCATAAATTGGTCCAGAATCTGCCATGATCTGTTTTCCTTCATAGACTACAACCCTGTAAGGGAAAAACATGGTCTAATTGAGATGCAATCTTTGAGATGATAATTCATCTTTTTAGAAAGAATGTGCAAAATGTTTTGAATTGAAAACATCCCATTCAAAACAGGGCCATTTCAAACTTGGAAAACTTCTAGTATGGTCAGAATCCTTTTTAATAACATTGGGGACAATCCAACTTTTTCAGAAAAAGGTGTGGAATATAGAAGACAACAGTTTGAGCATGAAATATTTTGAAATCAACATGCTTTGCATATCATGGCTATCTAGCAATTTTATTTGTTTATTTAAACATATTATTTCTTCTTAGCCTTAATTACAATAACAGTTAAATTATATAAAGATATTGTATTTTATAGTAAAGAAACGCGTGGCAAGCATTAGACACACTGAATTAACAACTAATTCCAATTAATTAATTGATTTTAACAGAATGTAAGGATGAGAAATATCTTTCATCTGGCAGATGTAATGAATGTGCACTACATAATTATATATCAGACCCTATACAGTGTGTGTGCAGCTTCTGCAAATGACTATTTTTTAAAAAAATATGAATTACACATTCATAAAAATATAAATACTTAAACAACATTCAAGGACAGTGTCTGGACTGAAACTTTTTAAAACTGTGCCATAGATAGTGTCCATCTGTGTATAAAGGTGGGTCAGGACAGGATAAACCAAAATAGTAATCCAATAGATTACACACATTTTTAACAGATTACTTTTTACTTTTCAGTGGGAACAAGATTTGCAAAATTTGGGGGTGGGGTGGGACACAAAGCCCAGAAATCATAGAGATACACTAATTTACACAATAATCCAGGAGGTAAATTCATGTCATAATTTGCAAAGATTGAATTCTTTACATATCTGAAGGCCCAAGGAATTCCCACATATCTTAAACAAATACACGGGACAATAATTCATGTGGCATAAATGGCATGAAAAATTGAACTGGTAGAGGGGGACATGGGCAAACAAAAAGGAGAAATGCAGTAACAATTCCCAAGGGAATTATTAGTAATAATAAGTAATATTACACTCGTGGGAATATATCTGCCATAATATAGAACTTTTTTACAATTATATTTTATTAAAAAATTTTCTGAATAAATGTTCTCCAGATGACCTGATTATTTTAAAAAAAGCTATTTAAAGTTGCCTTAGTTATATTAATTTTAATTTTAAGAAAAAGGAGCCATCTTTTCTTTCAATCCCTTTTTACTTTAATCATTTTTCTTTCCTTCTGACCTTCTAGCCAGAACCAGATTATTTCATAGTAAACCATAACTTTCTAAGAGCTGGAGGAAAGTTATTTCTTTTAAATAATGTAATAATATTTTGCCTTTGTTTATATATGCCATTCAGAATAAATTGAACATATCTGATGAGATGGAAAAGTGAGAAAACAAGAATTCAGAATCCCCCGAAGGCTTCAACTATAAAAAGATACAGGCTGCCCTCAATGAAGTGATAGTTTTGGCATTTGCTTACAAAGGATTATAAAATGCTATTTATGATCAGATAGAAAAGGAATAGCATACATCAGAAAAAATGTCATACTTTATTAATCCTGTCTTAGGTCTGTGGATCAAATGCCACCTGTAGGCAGTGTAATCTTTCCAGCCAATATTTTTGGGATCATGCCACAAGGTACGCACCTGTAACAAAGATAAAACACATAGGCATACTTTGGGAGAAAAAAGCCTTACATATAACATGCTATTGCTAACTGACCAACTTTTTATGGTATCTAAACTTTGATTAAGGAGTGAGTTACATCAGGAATAAGGAATTGCGCATGCATACATGAAGTTGGCTTTTATCCACTCAGTACACTCTACTCACGAGTAATACATTACAACTCATACCACCATCCTTAAATACATGCAAGGGTTTCATGTAGAAAGTCAAGTCCCCTCCTCTTTTATTCCAGAGTGCAGGATATAAAATGATTCATATAAATAATGGGAAACAGATTCCAGCTGAATGTTAGAAAATAAAAACTTTTCACTTCCGGTTTGCCATTGCAGCTATCACAGCCACTGAAAGGTGAGCTCCATCTTCCCATTCAGTTTCGCTCCACTGGAGGATCCCAGAAAGGGTCGAAAGTTGCCCTGTAGGGGCGATGAACAAGGAGAGGACCTTTGCTTCATCGCAGGAAGGCAGCAGCCCTTCCGCTCAATCTGGAGCATCCCTCCAAACCGGTGGAGGAAAGACTGGCCATAATAATATGGCCTGTCAGTAGGCTGCAGACAGCCGAAGTCAAACTTACCACCAAGCACTTCGAAAGCAACACGGATGAAACTGGGTGAGATCTGATCTTCTCTTTACCCTAAGTATTTTCTTTTCCTGTAAAAGCTGCAACTGACTTCCCAGGAGAATTAAAGCTCTAAAAGAACAACTTTAATCCAATTGGATTTATATGTTCCTGAAACTTGGGGACCAAAAATGTTCCTATTTTTATTGGAGACTTTTGCTTTTATCTACAAAAAAGAAATAAAATTGGAAAAAGGATTATAAAAATGTTGGACTTAAAAAATCTTAAACAGCATCAGTGACATTTTGTGGCGAAGTTTGGTATTACAACATGTTATTTCCTAAAAGAGACTTGGCTCGAAGCCCAGACCTTAGATAAGACTCTTCTGACCTTGGCACCACCTGTGAAAAACTCAGCTGTAAGAGAACAGCTGGGCGGCATAACTGGTCTACTTGAACTGTGAATGTAAACCTTTATTGACTTTCAGAGTTATAGGTGGGGAATTGCCTTCCTATCTCTTTATTTGAGGACTATTGGTTACTATATGAGATGATGAAATACCTTGGACTATAAAATCTTGCTTGACAAATGACTTCTACTATAAAGACTATTTATAAACACATGAAAGGCTAGTTGGCAAAGAAAGAAAGTCAGAATAAGGCTGAAGAAAATTGGGGTTTTGATTTATTGGAGGGGATTTCATATTATTAATTAGAGGGTTAAAGGGAGAAGTTGAGATAAGGGGAATTCTAGTCATTAGATTTAAAATATTTGAAAATTAGTTGAAAATTAGTTGAAAATAAGGATTTAGTTGAAAATAAGGATTTAATTAGACCTAAAAAATAATTATTATGAATATGTTTGATTTATTGATTAACCCAGGCAATTTATACAATGGTTTTGATTTATTAAACCCCTATAACATAATAATTCATCTACTAAATTATACCATCCTTTATCTATTGTAAATCCTTTATCTTGTCCTAATATAAGTTTATCTATTTTACACATAAAACCTATAATCTAAGACAATATTTAACTCTATTCCCTTTAGAATAGAGTGGATTCGGACTTTTGATATTTATAGTTTCCAATTTAACCTTATAATTACCAAAACTAAAAATTGGGAAAAAATTAATAACAGAATATGGATTGTTTATGAAGACTGAATGTAAAAAATAATTAAGATACGTATAAGCTAAAAATTTATTGATAATTGTAATAATGATGTTTTTACTGAGTTGATTTAATAAGAACTGTATTAGCTTAAATACAAGACAGTAAATGTTAAGGGAAAAAGAGAGGAAATAATTGATGTTATAACTTGAGATTTGTACTAAAGATTTTGTTATCGAACTATTGATTAACCCAGCCACCACGTTGCTTTTTAAATATTTAAATGTAAAATTGGAAAATCAATAAAATATTATATAAAAAAAGAAAATAAAAACTTTCACACTAAGGTAGTTTGGTAATAGAACCAGTTCTGCAGGAAGATAATGGGCATCCCTGAACTATATGTATTCAATTGGAAGGTAGACAACCATTAGCTAGGGATGCTTTAATTTGAATTCCTGACCTCAACTGGAAGTTGCACCTGATGGTCTCAAGGGTCCTTTCCAACACTGTAATTCTATAGACCTGTTATTCTATGTCTCTTGGAGTTTTTTTTATCCTTCTGATACTATGACTTAGGCAGAGGTTGCTATGGCAGAAAAAGGATGACAGAAGGAACTGATAGGAGGAGCTGTAAGAGGGGACTAGCACAGCAGGTATATTCCATAGTACTTAGTTCTGTGTAGAGCAATTGGCTGTGATTCGCTGATACGAGGGGACTGAGTACTGAGTAACTGACTGTAATTGAGATAAAAACTAAACCTGGGCCTAGTTTGGGTCTAGCAAACCAAATATACCTTAGTTGGGCTATGCAAACGTTCAAAAAGGATACTGATTCGTTAGAGCTTTAAGTTAAGCATCCCTTAGAAAGTGACATGGAAAAGTAACCCTCCATTTTTGCTCAGCAAAGAAGCCACACCATTCGGACTGATAGCAAGGATTTCTGTACATTCTGTACATGGCATTAGCAAAAGAGCTGCTCAAAACAAAGAGAGCTCACCTCAATGCTTTGTTAAAGAGAAACAACTCTCCTCCCTAAGCTGCCACCAATCTGCCCAGATCTAACATCTGGAGCCATTAATAATGAAACCTGAGCAATAAATTATTATCATCCTGAACCAAATTGACAGTATTTTCAGCACTTTCCTGCTTAAACCTACATGAAAAGTTAGTCTTGACGTGTGTGCTATACCCTGACTTTTCAGTTATGTTTTTAAACCCTGAGGCCACTTATAATTAAAATAGACACGAGGCAGGTTAGAATGAACATATATTGGTGAGGGGACTTTTCAACTACTTACCTGTCCAAGCGTATTTCCTGTGTGCCAAAGAGCATTTCTCAAAT
>NW_015387738.1:19222-22894 GCF_001527695.2 Protobothrops mucrosquamatus | reverse complement strand
CTGCTTAAACCTACATGAAAAGTTAGTCTTGACGTGTGTGCTATACCCTGACTTTTCAGTTATGTTTTTAAACCCTGAGGCCACTTATAATTAAAATAGACACGAGGCAGGTTAGAATGAACATATATTGGTGAGGGGACTTTTCAACTACTTACCTGTCCAAGCGTATTTCCTGTGTGCCAAAGAGCATTTCTCAAATGTTCACCAGTACCAGTTGTAGAATTCACCACCTTAAGGGACACCCCTGAGTATCCATAAGCTCTGGTTGGCTTATCTTCCCAGTATGTCTGAGTCACTTGCTTCCACATTAAGACATAGAAGCGACTACTGGATTGGTAACCAAAGACAAATCCAGCATAATCATCATCTCGGTCTGTGTTGACATAGAATGTGCCACTGAAGTCAACAGAACTGAATTCATCATAGCCTGAAGAAGGATGGGAAAGAAATGCTGAGGTATTGTTTTAATTTCACTATCTATTGTCAAAACTATTTAGTGTGATACGTTCATTTGTTTTAGAATTCAAGTCAATATTATTTATTTATCAAATTAATATAGCCGCCCATTCATTATTGAAGGTGAGTCTGAGCGGTGCACAATATATTAAAAAGTATAAAAACATTGAATACAAATATAAAAAGCCGTAGTAATGAATATTTTAAAAAAAACCAAAACAATCAAAGTAAAGTGAGACTTTAAAAATGGCTCCCTCAATAATGGAGTTACCTAGCCATGTTTTTGGCTCCCTGGGAGGCCAAGGCCTGGTCACATAATGGGCCTTCCAGAATATCAAAATAAAGGCAGATTGAAATGCAGCCCCTCAGATTATTAGTCTTCCATTTTAGTATTTTGGTTCTTGGCTTTCCTCTTTCCTTATCCTTTCCCTTGATTTAATTATCATACTTGCTTTAGTGTGAAACATCTGTAGATGTTTGGAGAAGGCAACAACCTTCATATTTTGGCCTACTGGTGTGCTATGTGCAACTGTCCTCAAAAATGGTCTAGAAGCTGAAGCTGCTGCTGAAGGAAACAGAGTGCCTCATGGTGGCACTGAATAGGTCGCTGATCCTTAAATTCTGGCTGTCTGCAAGATACCAGGTCCTGTTGACATTGATATTAATCCATAAAAGCCCAAATGATTTTTCAGCATTTAAATTATTACTGCCATAAATGGCAATCCAGCCCATGGATTAAGATCAGCTGGGAGAATAGAATAGAATAGAATAGAATAGAATAGAATAGAATAGAATAGAATAGAATAGAATAGAATAGAACTGGAAGGGACCTTGGAGGTCTTCTAGTCCAGTCCCCTGCTCAAGATGGAGAGCCTATACTATCTCAGACAAGTGACTGTCCAGTCTCTTCTTAAAAATCTCCAGTGATGGAGTACCCATGATTTCTGAAGGCAAGCTGTTCCACTGGTTAATTGTCCTCACTGTTAGGAACTTTCTCTTTAATTCCAGGTTGCTTCTCTCTTGGATCAATTTCCAACCATTGTTTCTCGTCTTTCCCTCTGGTGCTTTGGAGAATAATTTGAACCCATCTTCTTTGTGGCAGCCTCTCAAATACTGGAATACTATCATGTCACCCCTATTTCTTCTTTTCTTTAGACTAGCCAAACCCAAGTCCTGCAACTGTTCTTCATATGTTTAAGTCTCCAGGCCTTGGATCATCTTAGTTGCTCTTCTCTGAATTTTTTCTAAGATCTCAACATCTTTTTTGTAGTATGGTGACCAAAATTGGTTGCAGTATTCCAGTGTGGTCTCACTAGGGTTTTATAAAGGGTTTCATAAATACTATTATAAATAGGGTTTTATAAATGCTATTTGTTGTTCTATCAATTCACAGCATGGCTACTAGGAATTGCACAATTCACTCTACAATCTTATATATGTCTATAGGGAGTTACTATAGTAATTATGAATCTCAGGTAAATAGCTACATGATATTAGCCTTAAATTCTTTACCATTTTAGTCCTGACTGAAAAAATGAGATAATCTGGGATAGAATAATCTAATCTCTTTTATGGCGAATACAGAATACCAATGCATGGTCTCAAAATCTAAAAATGCCACAGGGTACTTGGAGACCCTTATGAATAAATAACAGTTGTGGTCAACTGTTATTATTCTGAATATAGTTCACTCAGAAGGGATTCTAATACTTACCAACAGCTATGCCAGGATCTGAATTAGCAGTCTGAACCAGTTCCTTGCCCTGATGGCGAATTACCCAGTTTGGATCAATCTGAGCTGTTCCTTTAGGATCCAGGGGTACCATTTGAAACTTTCTGAAATCTGTTTCACTAATGGCATCATTTTCAGGGCACGCATCAAAAATATCTGGGATACTATCATTGTCAAAATCATCTTTGCAGATGTCACCTCGGCCATCCCCTGAATCATACAAATTTTTAAAAACACACATAATAATAACTTTTTTTCTGTATGAGAAATTGTGGATGTTTACATTATACATTAAATGCTAATTAGTACTGAATAATACAGTGCAACAATTCAACAGCTGTACTACTCCTAAAAATAAAAAAATTACTAGTGAATGTTTATCGGTGAACAATTACTATGTTAAAATAATATCAGAATCATCTTTACTCAATAAGTGCAGTGGCTCAAATGATTAGGACACTGGGTTAGAGGCTAGCAAGCCAGTGTTCAAATCCAGAGCTGCTGCGTGACAGGGTGAGCTCCTGTCATTCAATCCAGCACCTTGATGGGGACATAAAAGGAGCCCCCATGGGCTTCCCACACACACGGTGATGCCACCAGCTAATCCTTTCAACCTGGAAGTGCCTTAAATGGTGCCTCTGACATGCACAGGACAGGGAGTGAAAGATGCTATAATATCTTAGGATTCAATTAAAATCCATATTCAGAAAATTATAGAATTAAGACAGATGTTGGAAATAATCTAATGCACAGTCCATTATGCAGGATTAACAATAAAGTACAGAGGTATTGCAAATTTAACAGATGACCATTCATAACTTACTTAAATACTTTTATTGAACGAAGGAGTACAATTAACTAGCATTAGAAAACAATTACCCAACAGGAGCACAGTTTATGTCAGTGATGGCGAACCTTTTAGAGACTGAGTGCCCAAACTGCAACCCAAAACCCACTTATGCATCGTCGAGTGCCTGGTGGGTGTGGCCCATTGGGTGGGCATGGCTGCTGTGGTAATGGCAGACTGGGTGGGACTAAAAAGTTCAATCAATCAATTCCAACTTTGCAAGATTTTTATTTATTTATTTATTTATTTATTAAATTTATATACCGCTCTATCTCCCTTGCGGGACTCAGGGCGGGACTCAGGGCGGTGAACAGGCGATACTAAAAACCATGGTAATAAATAGTTTGTTTTAAAATCGAATTAAATAACGGGCCTGTTCTAAAAACACACCCGTAAAAAAAACCCCCACTGAAACATAATCAAGCTACGCCAGGCCGGCCGCACGGAATAGATGGGCCTTCAGGGCTCGGTGAAAAAGGCGCAGGTCCGCAACTGTGCGTAGGTCGGGGGGTAGGTCATTCCAGAGGGCAGGAGCTGCCACAGAGAAGGCTCTCCCCCTGGGGGTCGCCAGCCGGCATTGTCTGGCCGACGGCACTCTAAGGAGGCCCTCTCTGTGGGAGCGGACTGGCCGAAGGGA
>NW_015387738.1:0-16658 GCF_001527695.2 Protobothrops mucrosquamatus | reverse complement strand
TTTTTTTTTTAGAACCAAACCATTGTTCCTAACTTGATAATTAAATTCTGGCTCTTTATATTTTTTTGCTATATTGTGATTGCTATATGCCAATCATCATTAACGTACAAATACACATTAATGATGAAGTGCCAAATTTACACTTCAGGTGTTTTTGTACATTTATGAATTGTAAAGAAGGGGGAAATCATTGGTACACTTCTCTTCTCAAAGTAGTCATGTGAAAATATTATAGGTTTACTGATCTAGTGGAAACTCTAAGTAAGATTATCGTGAGGCTGAAAATCTGAGAATAATTGCTATGCCACAACTACATATAAAGTAGAATATGAGCTGTTTGGGAAAGAGGGGGAAATGAATCCTTTATACCCTAAGAAATCCTGAGTACAACAGAATTTGATATTTAAAAGGTGCTTTGGGATTTTATTTTATTTTATCTCTGTGTCATCAAATGTCTTCAGCAATGTTTTGCCATGAGTACTTAAGACTATGGCCATGCATTTTTGTCCCATCTGTATTAAATGATTGAAGAAGGCATTACAGTAAATCATATAAAAATAGCTTTGACCACTCTTTCTTTCTTTATGAGGGAAACTTGTTTATTTCATAAAATAGCAGTGATAAGCTAAAAGTGAAATAGACATTCCTTGAAGCTTTGGAATGTGACTATATTGAAATTGTGGTTGATTAATGGGGCATTCAAGGCTAAACCACTCAAGAGAATAGAATCTACCACCCCCAAATCACTTATACACAAAGATTGACTAATGGGATTATGGTAAATAGTTGAAAAGCTCGGTCTCATAATGGAATATTTATAATGGTTTGAGTTAGTTTTTGAGGTTAAAAAACAACAGGCATTAAAATAAATGCCAAAATCCAGAACAAAAATGTCAACAAGTCTTTTGAGTTCCTGGACTAAATAACAGCTTATAAAATGTTCATCCATTCTACAAATCTATTATTACTAATCTGCACCTACAGGTAGTCTAACATTTTTTTCCAAATCTGTGCTAACTATGTCAGTGTCAACTCTGCAACGAACCTGGCGGCAGCCATTTTTTTGTTTTGGGTTGCCACAAGAAGGGGAGGGGGGAGAAGGTATTTCTGGTAGTCTAAACATGAGCAACTCTTGTGGGAACCAAGGTCATTCCCATGCCGGAGGGATGGAGGAGGATCGTTGAGGTAGAAAAGCCTGCCAAGGGGTTCTATTGGGCAGCATGAATACAGGAGTGGGAACTGTTACATTGTATTACATTAATTCTTGGGGGGGGAGGTTTAGATCTGGTTTCACTTTTGAATGTGCCAATATTATGTATCTAATAAACATGTTCCTTGAGGAACTTTCTTGCCTCAGAGCTCTGATTTATTTGGTCTTATTGATCAGAATCATGACAGTCAGATTTATATAGAGATTTCTTAACTCTCTCACTTCTGATGTTTCACCACTCATAAAACATGGAAAATCATGGGAGCTAGTTCTCTCTTTCTTTTCCTGGCTAATTCTCACACATTTTTTAGGAATTTACATAAATATTTATCAGTAGGAACTTGGCCATAGAGCATCAAAAAAGCTTTTTAAAAAATACAGATAGCAAGAATTAAGGTTTTTCATAGTTCTCTTTATGAGAAAATGGCCTCACATTCCACTGACTGACTGCAGTCCAAGTTGAATTCCAAATACTGACCAACTGTATATCTGTTTATCTTAACACTTAAGAGGGTAAAGGTATGTCTCCAGTTTTATTCTCTTTGGTAGCTTCAAAGAAGTGACTTCTTTGTCCAAGTGAGGTTTTAATTATTTAGTTCATATGTTGTCTAATTATTTGCAGTACTAATTGCTGCTGATAAGACTACTAATCCTTCAGATATTTAAAAATGCATCTCACCCAGTGGTGGGATTCAGCCAGTTCGCACCAGTTCAGCAGAACCGGTAGCTAATTTTTTGTTGCCAAGGCCCAGAATGGACTTCCAGAAGCGGCATCCACACAGATTGTTCACATATTTGAATCCCACCACTGATCTCACCCATCAGTTTTTTGAGGCCTACTAATTGAAAAACAGTTTCTCAAGTGACAGAACAAACTTAGTATTCTGTTTAATTTCTTGGTAGAATCCTAACAGGAGGAACCTTGACAATCAAATATGAATGATACAGGTTACTCTGCAGGACAGTCTTGGTCATAGAACAGTTAATCACCTACCAATTTGTATGACTAGAATCACAAAAATATGATAGATTAACACATGCATTTCTGTGTACTATAGCCAATGCTATGCAGTGATTAGGATAGGGGTCTCCAAACTTGGCAACTTGAAGATTTGTGCACATCAACTCCCAGAATTCCCCAACCAGCATGGAGCTGAAGTCCATAAGTTTTAAAGTTGCCAGATTTGGAGAACCCTGGATTAGAATAGTATTAAACAGTTCAAATTTCATACTCAGCTTCAATGGCTGGTAAATTTGAGCTGCCAGGGTAAAAATAAACATAAAAAATGTATTGTTTTATTCTGCCTTAGCCCAATTTGGGAACTAGCCACAATCAGAATTATCCAATGGTGGGATTCAGCCAGTTCACACCACTTCGGCAGAACCGGTAGCTAATTTTTTTGTTGCCTAGGTCCAGAATGGACTTCTGGAAGTGGCATCCACACAGAGAACCGGTTGTTCACATATTTGAATCCCACCACTGGAATTATCCTTCCAAGGTGAAGCATGACTCTTAGTCTCTTGTCTTCAATTCAGACTTTGTCTCAAGATTCTGTTCTTTTCAGGCAGCAATTTCTGATTTCCTTTTTTATTTTTCTCAGGATAAGCAAAATATAAGATTCGCTATGCCCACAACCCCAATAGACTACAATTATAATCAAGCAACAATAAAGCAATAACTGCAACATTATTTTTTATTGCCACTCAGTAGATTTGACATTGTTAGCATTTTAAAGTTCAGGGCATCTTTAGAAGGAGACCCCACATGAATTCTCCAAGCAGGTCAGTGGCAAAAATACTAAACAGATTCATTTCAAATATAACAAGCTCAACATTTAGTTAGCATTCTGAAATATAGATTTTTTCCCCTTCTTGGCTAGGGGAATCTGGGAATTATAGCACAACCCATTTGGAGATCACTAGATTAAAGAAAGCCAGTGTCATGTATTATTCAGGTGCCCAAAATTGAGACTCTATGTGAAAGATACTAGAAGTGACGGTAGGTGCACATCGGTTTGTGGTTTGTTTTTAAACAAATTCTGTTGCAGGAAAATATAATCTTACCATCAGAATCCTTCTGGTCAGGGTTGAATGTAAGTCGGCAATTATCTCTGTCATCTGGGATACCATCATTATCATCATCAGGATCACAGGCATCCCCTTTGCCATCCTTGTCATGATCAGCCTGGTTAGCATTGGCAATGTAAGGGCAGTTGTCTTTGTTATTCTGGTGGCCATCGTCATCTATGTCTTCATTGTTGTCACATTGGTCACCAACCAGATCATTGTCCACATCAGTCTAAGGAGGAAAATGGATAAAAAGTTTGAAAGTGTTTGCAATAAAAATAAAAATAAAAACTAAACTAAATCCATGGCATCACAGAGCTAAGATCCTCCTTAAAAACATCTATTTATGGCATGGAATACAGACAGGCAGTTAGGCAGACAGACATATCATGTATACATTCTCATTCAGAATGCATAAGATACCACCAGATCACAAGGCAGAGTATAACAATTTGAATTAGCTTTTCATTTATGTAGTGTGGAATGGATTGATATGAACCTTCCCCATTCAAATTCTTGTCCTCTGCAGAATTTGCACAACCATAAGATTCTTTGCTGAGAAAATAACATGGATGTGTATGTAATCATTAGCAATAGTACTTAGGCTTATATATACCACTTCATAGTGCTTTACAGCCCTCTCTACGCGGTTTACAGAATCCACATATTGTCCTCAACAATCTGAGTCCTCATTTTACCAACCTCAGAAGGATGGAAGGCTGAGTCAACTTTGAGTTGGTTAGAATCGAATTCTTGGCAGTGGAAATGTAGAGTTAGCCTGAAATACTGCATTCTAACCACTGAGCCAACACGGCTCCTTGACACCATTAGGAGTCAAGCTCAACTAAGTCATTCCCTGTAATTGCCACTCTGTGCTAATTTTGTTAACGATGAACCTTTATTATATCTGCTATGATTGGGTAAACACTTGTCTTTGTTCCAGACTATCTACTCAAGCACTAGGAGCTGGAAAACGTATGTTAGTAAAACTGGGAAAGACTTTGACCTCAGCCGTTCTGGATCTGGGCTTTGTTCCCCTTTGCAAGATCTTACAAATGAGAGAAACTGTGCTGCATGCATGTTCCTGTGAAAACTCTCTCTTGTCTGGGCAATGTTCTTAAGATATGAAAGGATATTGCTCGGAATAATGTTCCCTTGAAAGAAAAAATACAGGAAGCCTGAGGCAATAACTTCATACAATTAGAAATTCCAGATCATAAGCTGAAATCAAAGGTAAATATATTGAGTTGGATCTTTGAAAACTTGAAAGCTGTTCTTTAATAATGCAAACATTCAGCTCATCTCCAACATACAGATTGTTGATTATATTTGCTTTTAATGTAGACATGTGGCCTGTTATTGAAAAGAATAATTTTAATTCTATATAAAATGAGCAATTTTCCTTTCCAAATAAAATCATGACTAAGTAAAACATAGCACTAATGAGACAAGGTGATAAAGACTATTGTGATCTGTCACCTGTGTTACCAATTTTAAAATACCTGGTGAGACAATTAAAAAAAAAGTGCATACTCACACATGGAGAAACTCTCCAGTTCATTCAAACACACATTTCATTTCACTTTGTGTGTGTGTGTGTGTGTGTGTGTGTATCTGTGTGTGTGTACTATACTATATATCTATATCTATATCTATATCTATATCTATATCTATATCTATATCTATATCTATATCTATCTATCTATCTATCTATCTATCTATCTATCTATCTATCTATCTATCTATCTATCTATCTATATACACATACATAGGGATATAGAAATATAAAGATAGATAGATAGACAGACAGACAGACAGACAGACAGACAGACAGACAGACAGACAGATTAGTGCAAGTTCAGAAGATATGGAGAGATTTGATCCCATAGAATCACCAAGACTAAATGCACATGACTAAATGGATAACATCACCACCATGCAGATATATAAACAAACTTGAATTTATGATCATACCTTTATTGCCATAGAAATTAATCCCTAGTATGAAAATGGTTGGGTGAATTTTTTATTACCAACAAAAGTTACCAATTCCCTTCAGTTACTTATTTTTCCTATTTCCTGAAAGAATTTTCTCCATTATGTAGAAAAAGGGCAATTGGGGATATATAAGCATCTCTAAAACAACCAGCAATATTACCAGCAACTTGGTCAACAACTTGCAAATTTAGGTTTAGAAAAAGAACTATATTCAATGCTGAAAAAAATGAAAAAATATAATTCAAATTCCACATCTTCCATTTCTATATTGAAGAAGTACATCATTTACCTGATCGGGATTGTGTACCAGGGGACAATTATCACAATGATCACCAACTCCATCTCCATCTGTATCTCTCTGGTCTGTGTTATAGACATATGGGCAGTTATCACGGTCATTGAAAACATCTGCCAGGATGAAAAAGCAATACAAATGAAGCCAGATGTTGAGATTCCAGACAAAACAACATTTTTTTCAATAGTTAGGAATGGAGATTTTTCTCCCCATTTTACCCTTCCCCAAAGTCTGAATGAAGTTAGGTCAAAGGAGAGTGATTAGCCTGGGATTCTCCCATATGTTTCATGGCCCATTGGTCACTCTGAACTCAAGGCATGCATGATATATTGAATAGATCATGGTGCTGCATAAGTAAATACAACTAAACCAAATGGTTCAGGCCAGATCCTATCTTAGATGGCATTTTGTTTTTCATAATAGCCTGCAAGCTGAAGATGGAAGTCTACCCCCTGCTGAACTGGTTTTTTGTTACAACTGGTATTTGAAGGCATGTTGTGATTAACCCAGAGATAACCGTGAACCTTCCAGACTGAGAGACATCTACCCCATGCAGATATCTATGGGGTAAGTGAAGAAATATTCACTGGGACATTGAGTTGCAAGCATAAATAAAAGATCAGGAGTTTTTATCATTTTAGTTAATAGCATCTTCCTATACCTCCAGTTTTAAACTCATCCAGCTAGTAGCCATCAACTGTCTTGTAATAGTAAAATCCACAGGTCAATTTGGATTCTGAGCAAAACAGTTAAATATCTATTGCAGTCTCCTTTGCCTGCTAAAGAAGATGTGTTTGCTTTGTCATGCTTGCCCTAAATCACATCCCCCATTCAAAAAAAATTTACAAAATTATAGATACCATCTATAGGATTGTGCTTTCTGGTTCCAAGCTGATCAAGTATCTTCAAGATACCACATCACTGAGTCATCTTTTAGGTTAGTTTTAAAATGGTCTATTTCTCCTATACATAATCTTTGCATGTTATACTACTTAAGAACACAGCCAAATAATTTTGTTCGAAAGACACCGATCAGTTCAAGGTACCAATTTTGAAAAGACTCTCTATGTTTTAAGAACAGCATATCATAGGGTATCTTCCCGAATTGCTACCCTGCCAGGTTTTTTAATGAAAACTAGATGTAAAACAGATTTGCATGATCTATATTAGGTTTTTTTTGTGAGGACCATCATTTGTAAACCCAGGAACCTGAACCTGAATGTGAACTTGAAGATAAATCCTCTTATATACATAGTTCTATTTTTTATCAAACACATACAGTATTTTTTTCAGCAGATAATTTATAAAAGACTCATTGTAAAACTATTGAATCCGAAATCCTTTACTATGAATCAGATGTGCCCATTCTTGAATGTTAAAGTATTCCTGGAAATGGTATTATCAGATATAATTCCAGAAAATAATGGAAGTTGATAGGATTTTCCTGCATACTTCAATTATACTTTAATTTCTGTTTGTTTGTTTTTTCTTGCGACTTTGCCAGAACATCAACCAAAAAATAAGTTCAATCATTAATGTAAACTTTAAGCGATGGGAAGCTTTCGAATTTCTGCTGATATACATATCCAATATGTATGTAAGAAACATTCACTGAACCAAATCCAAGGCTTAACAGGTTATCTCCTCTGCTCCCTAACCTTGCCCAAACTGTAAACTGAGATTCAGCTGCCAAAAAATGCTACAACAACATCCTTAGGACATTAATGTTTCAGGCTGCAAGTCATGCCAAAATGCATAAACCCAAAGGCATTGAAAAAATATCAAAGCTATTTGGGTTGGTAGATTTTTCAAGGCTGGGCTACTGTTCAGGTTATATTTGCCAGTTTAATAATGTTAAATATCGCCATTGATTTTTCTCTCCCTTTCAGCCAAACATGTAATTTATGATTCTTATTATTCTAAGATCTAAAATAATTTCCTTTCTTTTCTCCAGGCATTTTGGCAAGCACTTCAGGTGAAGACATTTGATTTGACTGGCACATCAAATATGATTTTTCATGCAAGTGTATTCCACATAAATATTTTAATTCCTTTAATTTCTTGTGAACTGCCACATAATATTATTGGATGGCCTACAAAAACATATAAAATAACTAAAAATTGTTAGACCATAATTATACTTTCCTTCCTTATTAAGTTTATATATCAAGTGAGCGTGTTAGTATTAGAAAGTATCTCTTTGTTTATAGCCTTTGTCCATAAGGAGTTGTTTAACTGATCTATTTAACCTATTTTATTTCAGAGTACCTTGGAAAACATGATGAAGGGTCATTAAATATTATAGAATTATTTGTCCAATAAATATCACCATAACCCATAGTTTCTGGGGATATTGTCAAAAGTGATTTCACCTCATCAATTCGTGGAAAATTTTGATTGAAAATATAGCCTTCCATAGATGTATCTCCCTCCCATCCCCCAATGATAAAACCAATATAATAAATCATGGATTTATCATGATTTTGGTCAGTTCCGGCCCAAGCATTTATTGTTGCTGGCAATATTTTTCCTTTCCATTAGAAAAAGGATGGGCAAAAACCAAAGATATAAGAATGTTAGCATATGCACAATGAATAAAATAAATGTGAATATAATTCATTTCAGGATTGCAGCTATACATTGCACCTTGTCTTAAAATCATAAATGGATGGGTAGAAGTACTTGAACTAAGGGTGTTTTCAGAAAGATATCTTGATATGGAATGAGAGTTAATCTAGATTACTTTCTAGAAACAAAACGGAAGAGAATAAATAGGAACATACCATCTCCATCAATATCTACTGCACACGCATCACCTTCTCCATTATGATTGGTGTCAATCTGAGCAGGATTGTGCACATATGGACAGTTATCACAACGATCACCAACCTCATCCTTATCATAATCAAATTGCCGGGGATTAAAAAGAAGTGGACAATTGTCCTAAAAGAAGAAGTAAGATTTTAGAATAAGTATGGATGTATAGATCAAGTTTGGAAGGAATATTTCCACTCCAATTGTTAAAAAAAAAAACCCTCAGAAAACTCTTTTCTAGGTGGCACCATCCTCCATGAAATTACAAATGGCTACTGGGATACAGGACTTCTCTTAAAGTCCTAACTCCTTCCCCATCCATGAAATAAATCTTTCTTGAAAGATCTGACAATTTTGTTGCATATACCTGTTTGCTGACATATAATATAACTTTTATTCCTAGCTTTTAAGGATTTCCCATTTATAATCATTAGGAAGCATTCCTAGGCCCATGTCAGTCTGGTGCATATGAAATTAATGAATAATTAATTTGCAAGTGGCCTCATTCTATCCTACATTTATGATAAGAACTGCATATATTATACTTCTTATATAAATAAATTATCCTAGGTATCATTGTCCAACTGTCATTGTCCACTCAGGGTTACTTGGATAGTGAGATAGATGTCATATACATTTAACAAATAAATAAACAAATTCTTTTAATAGTCCCAGATGGATGCTGTAATATGCATGAAATAATTAAAATTGGCACAAATTCATGGAGAATTAGGATACTTGTATTACATATGGAATATGTAAATCCATTAAAATAAAGAAAAAATTATCATACAAAACTAAGACACCTCAGAGAAACTGAACATTTATTGATAGTTTCCACATTTATTTCTTCTGAAAGGAAAATATAATTTAATGTAGGAAATATGAGCTTACTTTATCATCCACTACACCATCATTGTCATCATCTTCATCACAAGCATCACCTTTTCCATCCTTATCAAAATCTTCTTGTCCAGAATTTGGCAGGAAAGGACAATTATCCTGTATAAACAAAGATCTTGGATCAGTATGTAGTTTAATTTCAAAGACAGATAATAATCCCAACTTTTGGACAACAAAAAACTTGGATGTTCAACCTGGAAGTTCTGAATGTATTTCTAAAGTCATAATGGATAAAGAGATATAAGTATTTATATCTTTTTGTAAACTTTCAAGCACTAGGAAAAAGAAGCCTTAATATTGCTATTAATATTGCTAAATTGTCATAATATCAAATGACATCTACCATCTGATGTTTCTGGTAGATGCTCAAAGGAAGCCATTTAAATCTAGTTAAATCTAGCTATGGGCTGAGCTGTTGGGAAGAATATCTTCTAAATAATTTAGACTTTAGATTTATGCCTTCTAAATAGATTAGTCTAATTAGTTAGACTGTACTAATGAAAAGAACTGCCCCCCACAAAAATGAACTGTAAGTATAGATGGATATGGTACCTGAACTGTGACTTTAAGTGAAAATCTAACATTGCTTCTTAGTCATTAAAGAACAGAAATACATTCATTACACAGATTTATGCAGTTATCTTCAGTTTGCAGATTGCGAACATTCCATTAGCCAAACAATTTTAAGTAAGGTACAGAAAGAAAAGCAATAAGGAACTGAGTATATTTCAAATAATGCAAATAGACAATTATGTTTTGCTCACTAACGTTTTTCCTCCCTTCCAAATTAATATTGAATCTGCAGCACAGTTACATTTGGGGCTGTGCAGTTCTCTAATTGTTGCATTGGTTCAAATATTGTTTACAGATTTGTATATTTGGAAAAGTGGATTCTAAATTCTTAATAACATAAAATTTGCCAATGAAACTAAATTTAATTTCTAATTTTTTAAAAAAAAAATCACTAATGTTTCAGGGTTATGGAGTACTGTACTTCATATGTTTTTAGAGAATGTAATTTCAGTTCACTTGATATTGGGCTGTATTGTACATTGGCATTTTATTCTGTTTGATTATTTTGTTTTAGTAAAAGTTATATTTAATATAGATTTTTCTGGTGTAGTGTATATTTGGCTGACTTGCTGATATAATTAATTAATTAATTAACTCCAATGTAATTAATATAGGCCCCAAAACAGAAAAAGGAAAAGAATATGGAAGACTATATGTTAAAATGATAGATAGATTAGAGAAATATATCATTTATGTTCTTTCTAACTAAAGTGGCCTAACAAAAGGTAAAAGAAGAATAATTTCCACATTTTCTGGACTGCTCTTATTCCAGATTCAGAACTAGACTGAAGTAATAACTGAAGCTTGATAAAGCTTGATAAAGTCACCATGATAAAGCCAGCCCTGTGGAAGACCATTTAAAAATAAAACCCTATTTTCAGTTTAGACCAGGGTTCTTCAAACTTGGCCCTTTTATGACTTGTGGACTTCAACTCCCAGAATTCCTCAGCCAGTGTGCCTGGCTGAGGAATTCTGGGAATTGAAATCCACAAGTCATAAAAGGACCAAGTTTGAAGACCTCTGGTTTAGATTCTTAGGACGCTCTACTTCATATACTTTACCTTTATGCAGTGATAAGTAGCATTGGCAGCACAGACCAGGTTACTATTGGGCCATCCATCCAAGTCCGAGTCTTCCCCACAGATGAATCCATCACCAGCATAGCCTGTTCTACATTCACACTTGTACACAGGGTCGGTGAAATGCCCCAGGTAGATGCACTCGGCTGAACTGTGGCAACTGTGTGTTTTATCTTTGCAAGGGTTGGAGGGCTCACATACCTGAAAAGCAGAGCATTATGCAAATAGGACACCCAAAACTCCTGATTAACAGAACAGCAAAGAAACAGACGCTTTAATTTCCCATCAATTGTTGAGCCTTGAGCACACGTTTTGTAGCTGGATCCAGATATAATCATCTTTCATTAAAAACTTGGGCAAAGACCCAAGCAACATTTGCTTGTGGAGTTAGTAAGTTAAGCGCTGCTGTCAATGTAGCAATTACGAATAAGCCTCTCTTTAACTAAAGCGTAGCCTTAAGTCAAATGAAATATTCCTTCACAAGTTTATCTCTCACATCTGCAGACTTCTGGATGTAATTAAACAATATAAAATTTACTGTGAGGCAAGAACATTCAGCCCTATCCGTTTCCTATGTAATTTCAGGAAGATAAAGAAAAGAGAAAGAAATTCTGGAAGGGGGGATGGTAAGCTCTTTCCAGGCCATTGCTTAAAAGCGTTGCTTAGGCATGTCCATGATGTCACCAGAAGTGATGGTGACATTCACTTTTTCAGCAGGCAACCAACCAATAAATTGCTTTTTAAAGATCCCATAGACACAGCTAACAGACAACCATTTCCTTTGAATGAGTCACAGCTGCTGTTTCTACTTTGTTATTGGCTTACATTATAACTTTGATATCATACTTTTAATATTAGTTTTACATTTAGAACCCATAAACTGTATAAGTCAGAAAATGGATGATGACTGAATAAAATCCAAGGTAACAAAAATCTGGGGGGGAAAAATGTGGCTTTTTAGAAAATGGAGAGATCTTTCAGAAAAGTATATGGCTATGTCAAACAGCTTCACAAAATGGACCTTGGGGGGTGGGGTAGGGAGGTTCTTGACAAAAATCAGAGAAAACAGAGGCTCTACATTTTCCCTTAGTCAATCTGGCCTGTTGCTACTTCTCCTCTCCCTTTTGAAGTTGTTGTGGATATGTTCATGCAGGCACCAGAAACCAAGTTTGACGAATGGAAACATTGAAATCCAGTATTTTTCAACTTTAGCACATTTAAGATGTAATGGCTTCAACTCTCAGAATTCTTAAAAGTGGCAGAGGTTGAAAAACATTGCTTTAATCTACTTCTGTGACTTAGTATTTTAATCCATCCTTTCTACATGACTGGATATGTCTAATCGAATGAAGAGAGGAACTAGGAGTGACATGATAGTAGCCTTCCAATATTTGAAGGTCTGCCACAGAGAAGAGAGGGTTGACCTATTACGTGGCAGACAGGAGAAGAAGTAACGAATGGAAGGTTATCAAAGAGAGAGCCAACCTAAAATTAAGGAGAAATTTCCTATCAATGAGAAGAATTAACCTGTGGGATGGCTTGCCTCCAGAAGTTGTGGGGGCTGCATCACTGGAAGTTTTTAAGAAGAGACAGGACAGCCATCTGTTTGGAATGGTATAAGGTCTTCTGCTTGAGCACGGGGTTGGATTAGAAGATCTCCAAGGCCCCTTCCAGCTCTGTTATTCTGTATTCTCTACACGAAGACATGGTTTTGTGTCTAATTGTCAACATCTGGGCTGGTTTTGAATGTTACCTTTTTCAATTTTTTTTCTTTTAATTCCTTTCTGAAACAAGACTTCTAGAATGAATACATGTCTCCTATCTTCTGGCACTTACCTGTTTTTCTGTTCTGGCAGCCTCTAGGCCCACCCCGTATGGCTGAGTTCCTTTGTAGCGAGGAGGGCAGGGTAAGCAGTGGAATCCTGGGTTAGTGTTTACACAACGATGGTTCTGATTGAACTTAAAGCAAACATCTGGCACAACAGCACACTGCCCCAGGGGGAAAAAGTGCAAAAAGAAGTGAGGTTTTTTTTAAATCAGACACTTCAAATAATAATAATGAAAACCTGCATTCCCTAGGTGGAATCCAAATAATTCACACAGACTAAAACTCATCTACCTCATCAAGGTCCTCACAGAATGATCCATTTCCCAGATAACCAGCAGGACATGCACCACAGGACCACGAACCATCGGGATAGCTGTTGCATTCTGCTCCAGGAAAGCAAGGATTGGATAAACAGCCATCTGTCAAAATGCAATAAAAGAGCATCACTGTGACAGAACTAAGAGAGTGTTCATAATGAATGCTTCTGAAGAAGTAGTTTCCCGTCTTCTCTGCAATAGCTGATGTAACCTCAAAATAATAGCCTCTAAATCTGTTGAAACTGATTTTAAGGCTATTTGGGCAGATGAGGAAGGAAAACTGTTTTGCATTCTATATTATCCACTGTATTGATTTCTGTTTAGAGTGTAAAAAACGTTTTCAGTTTAAAATGTTTTTGAGTTCAAAAAAAGGTTGATCTGACCTTGTGGGAAGTGTGTGGACGTTAGTGTATTTCAAACATTATAGAAGTCAGAACAGATGTTATAAGCTGGGAAAGAGGCTGATTCAAGCTTAGAACATTTCTGGGGTGGTCAAGATAGTCATGGAACACTTCCACTAAAATTGGAACAGCTGCTCCAGGCACAAATATTTTGAAGCTGGAAATTCAATTAGATAAGATTCTATTCTAAGTTTGCCCAGATGAGGCACAAGAAAAATTGGCAAAAAATAACAGTTTGGCCTTTTCTTTTATTTCTCTTTAGGTTTTATAAATAATTACAAATAATAGGCTGCATTAAAAGGGAATAAAAATTAAATTAATTAAATTCAAATGAATCAATGTCAGTATAAATCTCAAGATTTTATTGATGATTTAAAAACACATGTTGATTAGTAATTTTAAAATATTGGTATTATGTACTTGATTTGGTCTAGAAATATGCCAAACATCAGCCAATGTGATAACATTTAATTAAATATGCTAAAACAATTAATTTTAATATTTTACTCTCATTTTTTATAATTTTCTACTGATGTATTCTGACTTGTCACAGGAAAATGTCTCTGTTAATTCAATAAAGCTTTATGAACAGTTCATAGATTATTCAGTTTTTCTTTTTCTACTAAAACCCAGAGCAGCAATGCTAAACACTGTATATACAATGTGAAGGGACACATTTAGAATCCGGTCCCTTCTATATGTAATTCAGCTAATGTATCAATGAGTTGCGACTCCCCCCACATATCTCACAGAGATACAGTACATTAGTTTAGAACTCATGTGACATTCCAGTGTATTCCATATTCACCTATTGGACAATCCTGTTTATTGCACATATCACGTTGAATGACATCGCCTGCACAGGCCTTTCCACCATATTGAGGTTCTGGACTATTGCAGAGACGAGATCTCTCACGAATGCCCCCACCACAGGAAACTGTGCATCCAGACCATGGAGACCAAGGACCCCATCGACCATTGACTGGAAGAAGTCAGACAGCAAAATTTTAGCATAAGCAACAGAATTCAACCAATAAGTGTCTGCAGTAACCACACATATTTTAACTGGTCAATTCATTAGTACAATTAATATAAAGCTTCTTTTTTTTGTCTTGTCAATAGTCCAAAACACAATTTGCATCCTCAAAGGAACTCACTAATATTATACCATAATTCACCGATCCGAATGGATAAAGTGATCCTGGACTGCATTTGATGTAACTGTAGTTAAAACACCTACAGTTTAATGGCATTTCAGAAGAAAAATGTAATCAAGAAAAAATGCCCATTTTCTATTAAAGTAAATTAAACAAGTCACGTTAGATAGCACTAAGTTGTACTCAAAATTTATCTCTAGCTATTGTTGTTGACATACAGTGGTTATTATTGGAATAATAACACTGCACACTAGGACTATGCACACTTCAGTAGTGATGCAAAAAATGTGCTCAGCACCTCGCGTCAGCCCAGTATCTCTCTGCTATTCATTATGCAACTCTTTCTTTTTCAGACTTCCATGTGAACCTAAAAAAAGCAAGGCTGATGCACAAGAATGAGTTTACTAACTCTGATGCCATGGGCCACCTTAAAAAAAAAAAGACAGTTTTATTTGTGGAAGTCTTCTATGCATTTAGAAACTCTGGTAAATCCACACTCTAAATGACATGAAGAGCTTCTATCAAAGAAGATGCTGTCCTCTGTAGAACATGTAGATTTTGAACTCTTTCATAATACCCGTGGAAGGCTTTTCTGCAGGCCGTGCTTTTCACGCCAAGGCATATGGCCCTACTACAAGACAGAGACTCCAGTCAACAAACTCACTTGGACATGGGTCCCTTTTGCATTCTTCAGTTTCACGTCCACCTCCTTTGCAGCCTTTCCCACCCATCTGTGGGATTGGGGAATTGCAGAGTCGTATGCGTGTGATATTGCCTACTCCACAAGTTACGGAACAAGAAGACCAAGGGGACCAGTGACTCCAACCACCATCTTGACGTACTAATCAAGAGAAAGAAAAAAATAATAATGAACTTGCATCCTCAGCCCCAAAGAATCTAAGGGAAATTCCAATTTATCTCTAGGCGTATATAAATTGGTTCGTAATTCAAGGACTCACTGTTCCAGCTACCTCTTAGTCAGCCCTCCAGCCATATCAACAAATTGCACACTATAAACACCCATCTGGGTCAGACAGAGCAATATTTTCACCAGTCAATTGCCACTTGAGCAATTCCCTCTTGGAGAAAAATAAAGGTAAAGAAAAAGGTAAAGTTTTCCCCTGTTCAGTCATGTCCAACCCTAGGGGGCCGTACTCATTTCCAATTTTTAGTTGAGGTAACCAGCATTGTCTGCAGACATTTACATGGTCCTATAGCCAGCATGGCTATTTGCCAAAGGTGCACAGAATGCTATTACCTTTCCACCAAAGAGGTACCTATTTACCTACTCACTTGCTTTTGAACTGCTAGGTGGGCAAGGAGTTGGGGCAAGTAATGGGAGCTCGCCCCATCTCACGGTGCTTGGGTCTTGAACCCAAGCTTTCCAGCTGACAAGCACCGTGTCTTTAACAGTGGAGCTATTGTACCCCTTAAAAATACTGCAAAAAATTAGATAACTGTAAAGGTATTTAGGACTGACCATATCTTAAAAAGTGATTAATCTCATGGTACCTCATCTTTATCCTTCTTTTAAGATTAATCCCAGATTTACTGTCCTTTTATTTGGATGCAAAGTAAAATAAAGCATTGTAACACTCACTGCGATTGTCACATTTGCCAAGGGAGCAGGTCCTGGTTTGAATGGATGGGCCTCGGCAAGTGTTGCTGGTGACATCACATGATCTTCCTCGCTGCTGGGTTCCAGATCCACATGTGACTGAGCATTCTGTCCACTCTGACCAGGGAGACCAGCCTTCCTCCTGATCGTCAGCTGCAAATCAGGAGACATAAATACTCTGAGACTGTCCGGTTATTTACAAAGATTAGCCTGCCGAAATTTACAGATAGGTTAAGACTCAGAAGGACAGAAGATGCAAACAAAGCTCTGTAGAATGCTAACTTTCCAAAAATGGTATGCAGCACAAAGCCCAAGGACCAAAACCACAAATACGTGGTTATTAATGTACAGCAAGTTGTGGTAATTTAGTTTATCTCATCTCTGTTTAGTTCTGGATT